>NW_007258069.1:114007-218598 GCF_000164805.1 Carlito syrichta | reverse complement strand
ACTTTCCAATTTGATAAAGGGTTTTTAGTCACATGACATGGAAAGCATCAGAACCAAAAATGACAATGGGCTTAGGCAGTCTGCCTAAAGCCTAGATTTGAAGACATGACTGCCAGAGGAGAGGCAATTCATGTGAACCAGTAATGGTTTGCTTAGCAATGAAGGTGAGTAATGAAACCAAAATATAAGTTCTAAGAAAGTAGAAGGTTTGTTTCCTTTTCTTCTGATTCCTAGCACTTAACACAGTGCAAGGCACACACTAAGCACCAAATGAGTATTTGTTGGCTGAATGATGAACAAATTCATGCATAAGGGCTGTAATGTGTATTACCTATGGTACTATTTACGTACCAACAACCTGTTTTAGAGTTGCTGTTCAATGGAAAGTCATTTGTTTTATTTTCCATTTGCGAGCTCAGTTAAATTACACACCCATATATACACACACACAAACACACACACACACATTTTATGTATTTTATATATTTTTTATGCATCCGTGCACTTCTTTCTTGAAGTGAATGTCCTAGGTGCTTCTCAATGTTTCTGATGACTCTGGGTGAGAGTGGTTTCTCTGGCTCCTGAATTTTAGCCTTAATCATGAGCTCAAGAACTTAAAAAAAGATTTGGAGAAGCTACAGAATGAAGAGACTTAAAAAGCAGCTCAAATCCTAAATTAAGATATAAAATGAACATAAAGATCACCTACACCCTTACTCATGATAACTTTTAAACAACAATGGAATCATACCGTATGTGCCCAATGCCATGCTAAGCAACCCCAAATTACCAGGTGTGAAATGTTCTTTTATTTCTTTTCTTTTCTTTTTTTTTGAGTTTGAGTCTCACTCTGTCACCCAGGCTGGAGCGCAGTGGCATGCTCACGGCCACTGCAGCCTTGACCTGTTGGGCTCAGGTGATCCTTCCACCTCAGCCTTCCAAGTAGCTGGAGCTACAGACACATGCCACCATGACCGGCTAATTTTTTGCTTTATTGTAAATTTGCCCAGGCTGGTCTCGAACCCGTGGGTTCAGGCAATCCCCTCACCTTGGCCTCTGAAAGTGCTGGGATTACAGGCTTGAGCCACTGCACCCGGCCTCTATTTTCTTATACACAGATATCCAATTGTTTTAATGCAATTTGCCTCAATCCATTTCCCCTGATATTTAAAATACTGCTTTAGCACATATTAAATTTATGTTTGTTCATTGGATTCTACATCTGTAATTAGTCTATCTGTTAGTGCTAATCTCTTTGCTACAATTCATTTTCCAAATTATCTTGACTGTTTTTTATGTATTTTCCCGTATAGACCTTAAAATCAATTCATCAAGTCAGAATTAAACACACATATGAAACAATTGGAATTTGCATTGAATCATCTTAAACTTACTTATTCAGTATTTCCAATTGGGAATATAGTATAGCTCTCCATTTGTTTAAACATTATTTCATGTCTTTCAGTATAGTTTTGGAGTTTCCTAGTAATCTAACATTTTTGTTGCCTTTTTGGCCATTACTTTATACAACAACATTTTGTCACTTAATATACTAAGATACTAAAAATGTGCCAAGAGATTGTTAAAATGTTGAATCATCTTTGAAAATAGTGTATTATTCTTTTATTTTTTTACTGCATTTGATCTATTGATCAAATTTTTTGTTTAGGAAGTTTTTGTATGTATGTTAGTAAGGAATTATTTACTAGCATGTTTCTATTATTTTTATTTTGATGCAAGCATTGTATTGACTTTGTAGTCTGAATAACAAGAAATTTGCCTGTTTATGGAGAATTAGGTATATGTTGACCTGGAACCTTATTGCAGATCTTTGATAAACTTTTCATTTTTCTCTTTGGATTTTACTTTACTTGATTTTCTTTCTTTTCTCAAGTACTTGTTTTCATTTATATTTTGACTATATGTCCTAAATTTAATCTTGATTTTAAAATATTTGTCAAAAGGGACATAACATACTACTTAAACTTATTTAAATGTATTTCATAACTCATAATTTTTTCCTATTTCTTTTTTTTTTTTTTTTTTTGCGTTAGAGACTCACTCTGTCACCCAGACTGGAGTGCAGTGGCCGCTCCTGGCCACCGCAGCCTTGACCTGCTGGGCTCCGGCGATCCTTCCGCCTCAGCCTTCCAAGTAGCTAGAACTACAGGTGCGCACTTACCACACCCGGGTAATTTTTTTGATTTATTATGGAGATGAGGTCTTGCCAAGTTGCCCAGGTGGGTCTCGAACCCGCGGGCTCAGGCAATCCACTCACCTCAGCCTCCCGAAGCGCTGGGATTACAGGCTGAGCCACTGGGCCCGGCTCCTATTTCATTTCTAATGGAGTATTTTTTCTTTATAGTCTCACTTAATACCTCAGGTATTTGTCCACTATATTCAAGTATTTGAAAATACTTATGTTTGTTTCATTTATCAATTTTATCTATATTTTTCTTTTCTTTTTTACATTAACTTTGGCTTTTAAATTCATTCTTTCCATTTTCTTTTAGCTTATTTTGTATTTTCTTTCTCTTATTTCTAGTTTGCCTAGAGTTTTTACTATACCATATACTTGATTTTGTCAAATAATATAATTTTTCTACACCTATTATGATTATTGTATGGTATTTATTTCATCTGTTCATTTGGTGAGTTATTGATTTTTAAATGTTAAACAAACATTGCAATCCTGTGATAAACTCCAAGAGTGTCATAATGTATTTATTATCTTTTTTATATCTTGTTATATTCAATTTGGTAATTAAAAAAAAAAAAATTTCCAGCTGAGCTTGGTGGCTCAGCCTATAATCCCAGCACTTTGGGAAGCCAAGGCGAGTGGATTGCCTGAGCCTGCAGGTTCGAAACCAGCCAGAACAATTTGGTGAGACCTCATCTCTACAATAAATAAATAAAAATTAGTCAAGCATGGTATTGACACCTATAGTTCCGGCTACTTGGAAGGCTGAGGCAGAAGGATCACTGGAGCCCAACTGGGGTGACTGTGAGTGTGCCACTGCACTCCAGCCTGGGCGATGGAGTGAGACTCCAACTCAAAATAAAAAAATTTTTCTTGTATGTTCGTGTAGAATATGGAGCTATAGTTCTCTTATAAAATCTTTGATTTTGGTACCAGAGTAATGTTGGCCTCATAGAGTAAATTGGGAAATATTCTCCCATTGTAATTTCTGGAAAAACTTGTAAAAAATTGATGCTATTTCATCTTTAAATGTCTGGTATAATCAGCAATGAAACTATTTGGCCTGAGTTTTCTTTGTGGCAAGGTTATTAATGACAAATTTTATTTATTTATTTATTGAATGATCATGGTAATGATAGTTCACTGGTTTTATTGCTTATTATGTGGCAGGCATTGTGATATTTATACACGTACGTAAGTTGGTTCTTAAAAACAATGTTATGAACTTTGTATTATCATTCTTCTCATTTCTAGATGAAGTAACTGAGATTTAAGGAAGTTAAGTTACTTGTTCAAATGCAAACCCCGGTAAATAACAAAGCAAGGCTTCAAATTTATGTCTTTTCTTCTCTAGTTCCTGAATCCTTCAATCGCATATTGACTACAAATTTTTCATTCTAGTAATAAGCCTGGAAGTAAAAAGTATAGTTTCTAATTTATTTATCTATTATTTTATCCACTCATTTCTAGCTGTTGTTCGACATATGTGTTCAATTCTTACCATGTGGTCTTACCATATCTCAGACATTGTGTACTAGACATGCTAATGAGAGACCCAGAAATGAGGTGGATATATAAAGAACAAGTTATTGAAGATGAGGGTACATTTCTCTTGTATATATTGAGAGAGATTTTCTGCATAAGTCCTTAGAGATGCTTATCTCTTCTGGCATTTCAGTATTTTGGACAACTTTACCCCAACTCACTCTGTCAAGCACTTTTTCTGACCCCAAGTTACACAATCTAATACTTCCTAGTGTATAAAAAAATTAGTAGCTTGGTGCCAGTTCAGATTAGTACCACAATAAAATCAGGTTATGCCTTGACACAGAAGCACAGAAAGTGAACAATCTTAGCCCCTATATGTCCAATACCATGCTAAGCAACCCAAAATTCCCAGGTGTGGAATTTTATTTTAATTTAATTTAATTATTTATTTATTTATTTATTTGAGTTGGAGTCTCACTCTGTCGCCCAGACTGGAGTGCAGTGGCCGCTCCCAGCCACCGCAGCTTCCACCTGCTGGGCTCCGGCGATCCTTCCGCCTCAACCTTCCGAGTAGCTGGAACTACAGGCGCGCACTACCACACTTGGCTGATTTTTTTGATTTATTGTAGAGATGAGGGCTCGCCAAGTTGGCCAGGCGGGTCTCGAACCCGCGGGCTCAGGCAATCCACTCACCTCGGCCTCCCAAAGCACGGGATTACAGGCTGAGTCACCGAGCCCGGCCTTATTTTATATTTTTGAGTCTGAATCTCACTCTGTCGCCCAGGCTGGAGTGCAGTGGCACGCTCACAGCCACCACAACCTTGGCCTGCTGGGCTCAGGCGATCATTCCTCCTCAGCTTTCCAAGTAGCTGGAACTACAAGCACGTGCCACGAAGTCCCGCTAATTTTTTGCTTTATTGTAGAGAAAAGGTCTCACCAAGTTACCCAGGCTGGTCTTGAACCCGTGGGCTCAGGCAATCCTCTCACCTTGGCCTCCCAAAGTGCTGGGATTATAAGCGTGAGCCTAGCCTTCTTTTATTTTTTAAATTTTAAAAATTTTTTATTTTAAAAATATGGAGTACAATTAGGGTTAGGTATACAAATGTTCATTATGCAGGTATCCTTGCTAATGAGGTATGCCCCTGCTACCCTAGCAGTTTCCCACTACTGCCAATCCTTTTCTTATAGTATTATAATAATTGTTCAAGGTCTGCTTATGAGTGAGAATATGTGGTACTCAGTTCTTTGTTTCTGTGATAGATCACTCAGTATTATAGACTCTAAGTCCATCCAAGTTACTGCAAAGTTCATAATTTTGCCTTTCTTTATGGCTGTGTAACAAGAAGCATTTGAAACTGAGTTTTTCTTTAGCAAAGAGGCAACCTCCACCTCCCTGTTCTTCAAATGCTTTTTGCTTTTTCATTAACAGCCCCGAAGCATCACAGCTTTACAAATGTCCTGACATTTGCTTTTTTTAATATGTAGGATAGAGATAATAAAGTAACTCGTGGACCTACAAGGGGATTCTCAATTGTATTTTCTTCTTTTACTTGAAACCACATGTTCCTGTCCTTTGAAAATTTTTCAGTTCAAGGAGGCTGGAGTTGAAAATGTTCTTACACTTAAAAAATAATTTTTGCCAGGAGGGTTTTTCCACGTTTGGAAAATAATGTAGTATGCCTCCAAATAAATGAATGCGTCACAAATCTGGAAGCAAAGAGGCTAAAAACTAAATCAAACCAAACAAAAGGAACTCTAACATCTGCTTAGGTATGTGTCAACCCTTGGCGGAAAAAAATTAAACCCACATCTGTTATGGCTGTCTAGACCTCAACAATGTGACATATGCTCTGATAAGTCCAACTGGAGAGTAGGACCCTGGGAAAGACAGAATCCAGCTTGTAGCCCGTGATTTTTTGGATTGTCAGAAATTTGGCTTTAAATTTCAAAATCTGCTCACTAGTCTTCTAATTAAATTATCTTACTATGGACTACCAGTTGGTGCTATATATGATCAAAATATAAAAGATCTTTGAAAAAGATTTAGTCCATGAAGGTGCTTGACAAATGAGGAAACAGGCAGACATGACAGCTAATTGATTTGGCTAATCTTCAACAGCTTGGTAATAGGAGAACTCAGATAAGAACCTAAGGAGAAAATATATTCCTTGACATCACACAGCTTTTATACAGGTAAGAAAAGGGAGGAAAGAACGAAGCTTGAAAAATAATCTAGAGTCTCTCTTTGGTCTTCTGTATGCCTAAACACTCTTGAACCTGCCTAGTTTCATACGTATAAAACTTGTAATGAAGGACTTGGTATGCGGCAAAGTTTAAAAGATATGCAAGATTAGGACATGGTAATTGAAACTGAAGATTAAATGAGATAGGAGATATATAAAAAGCACTTAATATAGAGCTTGGCACCTACATAGAACTTAATAAATGCAAACAGTACCAGGAACATACAGGTACTCAATTCATGTTTGTTGTATCAATAAATATCCAACTTCTTATTAAAAGTTCCTTCTGGGCCGAGCTCAGTGGCTCAGCCTGTAATCTCGCGCCTTTGGGAGGCTGAGGTGAGTGGATTGCCTGAGCCTGAGGGTTCGAGACCCGCCTGGGAAGTGAGACCTCATCTCTACCATAAATCAAAAAATCAGCCGGGCGTGGTAGCGCATGCCTGTAATTCCGGCTACTCGGAAGGCTGAGGCGGAAGGATCGTCGGAGCCCAGCAGGTCGAGGCTGCGGTGGCCAGGAGTGGCCACTGCACTCCAGTCTGAGCGACAGAGTGAGACTCCAACTCAAAAAAAAAAAAAAAAGTTCCTTCTGGAATATTCCTGGCTGTCTTTGGAAATAAGGAAGGTTGTCTCCCATGCTGAACACATTTCTTTAGGAAACAAGGTATCTTGAGTATAAAGTTAACACTTTTAGTTCAATAACTCAGACTCTCAATCTTTTGTTGCACAGTGGTGATAGGGCCAGGTGTTCCCCAGTGGTGGAAAAGTCACCTGGACTCCTGTTTGGTCTTGTGACCGAGACTGTTATTGGAAATATAATTGAGAATCTCCTTGCAGGTCCACAAATGATTCTTTCTGTCTCTACCCTACAGAACAAGAAAATAAGTGCCAGGACATTGTAAGGCTGTGATACTTCAGGGCTGTTGGTGAAAAACCAAAAAGCATTTGAGGAGCGGGGAGGTGGAAGTTGTCTCTTTGATTGCTAAGATTTAGTTTCAGTTGCTACTTGAAAATTCCACATCAGCAAATTTAAGTTTTCTCATTGTTAGAGTAGGAAAGAAGAAAATGAGATCCCATGGGAAAGGGGCAAACCATGAGGCTGAAAGCTTAAAATAATTATTTTCATGGAGGGAGAGTATAAGAGTAGTGTCGTCTTTTCTCTTCCTTTTAAGAACTAATGTCACAGAATTGTATCATAAATATGTAATACTATGCCTTCTGCTCTTCATAAGAGGGACTACAGAGAAGATTACAGAAAACTCTAGTTCCTTTAGAGGATTCACCCATGTAGTAGATAGGGAAGTCAACCAAGTTACAAATTCATGCAGATATGAGCCAGCATACTGGTTGCTGGCTTACTAGACCTTGTATAATATCACAACTATAAGGCTCAATTTTCCAATCTGTAAAATGGAAATGATATGAGGACCAACCACCTGGAAGGTCTGTGAGCATATGTGTATGCAACACCTTGAGCCAGGCCTGTCTTGTAATACTTGATCTAGTACAGCTGCTCCCGGCATCAACAAGTCATGTTAGGTCCTTCCCCTCTCTCCCACCCCCCAGAGAGTCTTACCACGAGCCTGACTTTTATAGATTTAATCTGATTAAGACAACCCAACTCAATTCTTTCTCTTTTCTCTCTATTATTTTGGCACCAATTTGACAGTCACCTTGTGGGTAGGACCTAGATACATAGTAGAAATTTAGTAAACTCAAGCGGTTCCTCCTCAACAATGGCACTGCAAGAAAATTCTTAGAACTAAAGAGCAAAGCAGGTCACTAACTCAAACAAACTTGGGAGTTGGCAGGTGGGTAGGTAGCTAACTATTGTGTGATGCTCACCTGAGTAAAACAATGGTGAAAAATAACCCCTAGGAAGAGATGATGAGACAATGCCGAGAGCTGTTCTGAAGTCTACTGGGCCAATTCCGTTATTTATAGCAAACTGAACATGAAGAGAGAAATCAGTGAGCATTTGCTGATGATATTAGGTAACAATGCAATACAATCCAGTAACGGTAAAGAATTACATGCACGATACAAAGACTAATTTGGCGACTTTGCCTAACTAGAGCAAAGTATTGTCAAACAGAAGTATTCTGGAGTCTACAATAATGAGTTTAAAAAAAATCATTTTAACCGAAAAACTTTTTGAAATAATTGTAGATTTGTATGCAGTTGTAAGAAATAGTAGAGAGATACCCTATGTAGCCATTGCCAAGTTTCCCCCAATGGTAACACCTTGCAAAGCTATGGAGCAATATCACAATAGGATATCAACCTTGATGCAGTCGAGATACAGAATAGTTCCATAACTGCAAGGAAACTTTACAGTCATACCTACTCTCCTTGCCCCCTTGCTTAACCCTTGGCAACCATTGATCTGTTTTTTATCTCTGAAATTTATTTTCATGGAGGAAGAGTATAAGAGTAGTGTCGTCTTTTCTCTTCCTTTTAAGAACTAATGTCACAGAATTGTATCATAAATACAGACTCTCAATCTTTAACATAAAAATGTTATGTAAGTGGAAATGTAACCTATTGGGACTGACATTTTTTTTTCCTACTTAGCACAATTCTCTGAATTTTCATTTAGGTTGTTGTGTGAGTTGATAGTTTATTCCTATGTGTTACTGAGTAGTATTTTATGGTATACTCACATCATACAGTTTGTTCAACTGTTCCCCCTCCGAAGGACATTTTTGTTATTTCCAATTTGGGGCGATTATAAATAAAGCTGCCATAATATTCATTTTTATGTGAACACAAGTCTTCACTTTTCTGGAAAATTGTCCAGGTGTGCAATTGCTGGGTTGCATGGTAGTTACATGTTAGATTTTTTTAAAACCACCAAACTATTTTCCAGAGCGACTGAACAATTTTACAACCCCACCAGCAGTGTATGAGTCATTCAGTTTCTTTCTCCACATTCTGCCAGCATTTGGTGTTGTCACTATTTTTTATTTTGGCCATTCTGATAGGTGTGTAGTGATATCTCATTGTGGTTTTAATTTGCATTTTCCTAATTGCTAATGATGTTGAGCTTCTTTTCATATGCTTATTCGCCACCTGTATATCTTCTTTGGTGAAATATGTCTTCATGTCTTTTTCCCATGTTTTAGTTGAACTGTTTGCATTTTTACTGTTGAATCTTGAGAGTCATTTATGTTAGAGATACTAGTCCAACATGTTGGGTAGATGACCTGCAAATATACTCTCCCAAATTGCAGCTTGTCTTTTCATTTTTAAAATAAAGTCTTTTGCCTAGCAAAAGACTTTATTTTGTTGTTTTTTTTTTTTTTGTTGTTGTTGTTGTTGTTTTTAATTTTGATGATGTCTAGCTTGTCATTTTTTCCTTTTTTGGATTATGCTTTTGGTGTCAAGTCTAAGAACTCTGACTAGTCCTTGTTTCTAAGAATTTGGTGTCAAGTCTAAGAACTCTGACTAGTCCTTGTTTCTAAGAATTTTCTCCTATGTTTTATTCTTAAAATTTGTATAACTTTATACTAAGTTCATTATAAGTCCTGAGTTAATTTTGTATAAGGTGTGAGGTTTATGTAAAGGTTCCTTTTTCACCTATGGATGGCCAACTGTTTCAGCATCATTTTCTGAAAGTTTAACCTTCTTCCATTAGATTGTTCCTGTGCCTTTAAAGGAAAAAGCAGTTTGGCATATTTGTGTGGGTTTTATTCCCTTTCTGGGTTTTCTATTCTGTCCCATTGATCTATGTGTTTTATCCCTCTGCCAACATTGCACAGTCTTACTTACTGTAGTTATAACAAGCCTTAATATTGTATAGAGTGATTTCTTCTGTTTAATTTTTCTTTGCCAGAATTGTTTGCCTATTCTATGGGGGTTTTTTTCCATATAACTTTTAGAATAAGCTTGTCTGTACATCCACAAAACCTTGCTTGGATTTTAACAGGAAGTGTGTTAAACCTGTATCACGCCGGGGAGAATTGACATCTGTAATATGTTGAATCTTCCAATTTACGAATAGGGTGTATTCTCCATTTATGTAACTTCTTTCATCATTTATTTGATTTCTTTAATCAGAATTTTGTAATTTTTAGCATATAGGTCTTATACAGGTTTTGTTTAGTCATTCCTAAATGCTTCATTTTTTTGGAATGGTTATAAATAGTATTGTGTTTTACATTTTGCTTTCCACATGTTTGTTATTAGTATATAAAATGTGATTAATTTTTGCTTGTTGATCCTGCATGTTGGTCTCTCACAAAACAATACTATTTAACACATATTTATGAGTACTTCATTCTATGTAAGTTATATCATATCTGGGGAATATTCAAGTGCAATTAATTACTACTTATATTTTGACTGTGTTCTTATCACCAAACTTACCTCTAGCAAAGATTCAAGAAGCAAAAACTACAAGACACAATTTTGGTTTATAGATTATATGGATTGTACAGCATATTGGAAGCACTGAGGAAGTTTTGCAAATGGGCAGGAAAAAAGTTTTGGGTGAAATGAGTCCAAGAGTACAACAGGGTAGAAAGGTCAGTCCTGGGATGATTTATGATACCTGGATTCTAATTGCCCTCCAGATTTTGCCTGTGGCTCAGGCAAGCCTCTGAATGACTTCTTCATCCATAAATGGTTCATATAATATAAGTACTTTTTATTTCCCAACAACAAGTTAGAATCCAAAGAGATCATACTCTTGGACATGTTCTGGAAACAGAAATGCTACATCAGCATAAGGTTAGATTTTCTCTCCTTCAGTGATTTAAGTAATTAAGAGTCGTTTTTCACTTGGAAAACGCCTTTAAGTTTTAGTATCAAGGTGAGATGTGTATTATCAAGGTAGCCTGCCTACAAACAGCCATGTTTCTGGGGAACGGGAGTTAATTACATCACACCATGTATGAGGGACTGTCCCTTCCATCCAGGCCAACTGGGCATTATTACAAGTACAAGTAATTGCCCTGCCTTTCATCACCCGCCTAAATCATTAGAACACAAGATTATTAAACGAAGACCCTACCAATTTAGCTGTTCAATGATGGAGTCTATTAGACCATCTGCTACCTTATCAACACCAGGCACAGCAAGTCCAGGCAACTTTATACCCAAAATGTAGCATCATACTGCTTCCAACTGGTCCATATACTATTTTTAAGTGATTGTTATTTAATTGCTAGGGCTAACAAGCAATCCAACAACTGCTTCTCAGCTGTCAGTAAGACTTGCCAAAAGTGGACTGTGTGGTTCAGAAAAAGCCATCATGCAGCGTAAGTTTATTTCAAATCATGTTATTCAAGCTACAGTTTGGAAAGATTATTTCAGGAAGGCCTGGGTCTTAAAGACACAGGACTGTGACCTCATCTTACTCTCAGTTCAAGTCTTTTCCTTTGTTATTTTTTTTTTTTCTGGAAGCAGCATATTCTCTTAGGGATTGGATGTCTGAGAATCCTTAGTTATTTTAAGAAGGTGAATGCAGAAGAATGGTGTGGAATATAGAAAATATGTGTGTTTAAATTTACCCCTTATCTCTCGTCCTTCCTCTCTGTGCTACCTCTTATCTTTCCCCGAAGGCAGAAGTCATTTCTATACTGTTCACTATCATATCCAGCTTGTGAAAGGTTCGTAACAAATATTTTATGTTGCCTGAATGAATATTTAGGTACACATACATATACAGAAAAAGTGGTAAGAGATCATGTATGCACAGAGTTTGATGGGAGAAGGAGAAAAGGTTTGCAGGAAACCATAAGTAGTTCAGTCACTTCTATCTCCTTCAGGTACTTCTGAGAACCAGAATAACTAGAAGAAATGATCTGGATTCATTGGAGAACTGACACACTGGCAAATAATTTTAAAGGAAACACAATAATATCTTAGGTAGTGGCTCAGCCTGTAATCCCACGCCTTTGGGAGGCTGAGGTGAGTGGATTGCCTGAGCCCGCGGGTTCAAGACCCACCTGGGCAGCGAGACCTCATCTCTACAATCAATCAAAAAATCAGCTGGGCATGGTAGCGCATGCCTTCCAACGGCTACTTGGAAGGCTGAGGCGGAAGGATCGCTGGAGCCCAGCAGGCTCCAGTCTGGGTGACAGAGTGAGACTCCAACTCAAAAAAAAAAAAAAAAAAAAACGGAGCAGGGGCTTTGCCATTCTCTTTTCACAAAAAAATCCTGTTCTACCATTCTTCAGTGATGCCACTACTCCATGAACTCCTGACCCCTGGAGTAATCAAATCTACCTACTGGCAGATAACCATACATTGCTTGGTAGTGATATCTTACTTTTCACTTAACCATATGACAATATTATTAACTCTTCAAAAGCAAAACCATGGTTGCCTGTGTACTTCACTTCTCACCACACTTGGCTAAGTACATAGAACATGTTGACCCCTGCAGATTGACCCCTGCAGATTGACTGATGGAAAGGAAAGACCTGTATTTTCTCTTCAGTAGGTTGATAGGAAAGGAACTTATATCTCTAGATCACTTTCCATTAGGTTTTACACAGGTTCAAGGAGGTAAATTCACAACTTTTCAAAGATTCCCTTCTGATCTGCTTCAAATAATTAATAGATAATCCTTTAAAAATCTCCCCTAGTATTACTTTAGTCAAATTGGACACACAATTTATTTGAAAGGAGCAATGGCATAATAGAAAGAGTAGGTTCTTTGATGTTAGACAAACTGGGTTCTAACCCAGTCTATTCGTCATAATCCTGAGGACAAAGGCATTACTTAGCCTCTAAAAGTCTTGCTTACCTCTTCTATAAAATAGTGGTGATGAGGTGACTGTAAGAATTAAGCATGAAGCTATTTGAGATGATGTCTGACATTTTGGTGAAGACTAATAAATGGAGATAATTAGCAACTTTGATTGACCTCTCTGATCCTTGATTTTCTCCTCTGAAAAAAAGAGGATAATGATAATATTTATCCTCATGTGGTTATTATAGGGTGTGAATGTACACTCCAGAGTAGAGAGTGAAGGGCATGATAGCATGTGGAAATTATTGTTTTGAGGATGCATTTTACTACACAATAACTAATTTAGAAGCATTATTTTCCACATCAGAGCAAACACAGAGCTATACTTAAGTGGAAAGGATTACAAGCATGATTTCATATTAAATAAGTCAAATTTCAGATCAAATTTCTGGTTTGCTTCAGGGTGTTTAGGGCTACTCTTTAGACCCTAGAGAATTTTGTTAAAAACCATAAGAAAATTATTGGTAAACCATAAAACACCAAAAAATATTAATTGAAGTGAAGCATCAGATGTCTGCTAAGCTTTCTTGGAATAACCAAGAGCCATGTATCAGACACACAGAGGCCAAAATAAATATGAGATTTGTTCTGCAACATTCTTTTTTTTTTTTTGGAGTTGGAGTCTGACTCTGTCACCTTAGACTGGAGTGCAGTGGCACGCTCACAGCTGCCGCAGCCTCAAACTGCTGGCTTAGGTGATCCTTCTGCCACAGCCTTTCAAGTAGTTGGAATTACAGATACGTGCCACCATGCCCAGTTTATTTTTTGATTTATTGTAGAGATGAGGTCTGGCCAAGTTGACCAGGCTGGTCTCAAACCCGTTGGCTCAGGCAATCCTCTCACCTTGGCCTCCCAAAGTGCTGGGATTATGGGCGTAAGCCACTATGCCTGGCCTCTGCTACATTCTTAACATAGGTCTATCTCCACCAAGGCCAGTTTAAAAAAATTTTTCTCCTCTAATGCCTTGTTTCGCAAAAGGCTGTTTCATTTTCCTTGGGAGACAGAAATTCTTTGAAGACTGATTGGCATTGTAGATTCAATTTCCCTAAGGAGATATTTGGGTGAATTTCAGTAAGTTTCTGGAGGCTTTCAAGTGAAAACCTCCCATTTACTGTGTTTTTCCTTCAGAGAAAGTGGCAACTCTCAGGCCAAATGCGAAGTTACCATATTCTTAGCACTCATAGGCGTATCAACTTTATATTGTATTTAAGGTTTTTCTATCAACCTAAAAACCTGTTGCTTAATTTTCTTAACAACTCTTCCTATGTGCATTTGAAAGTTACACATTACTGGAAAATTTTTGTTTTGGGAAAGCTATTTTGTGACAAAATTTATACTCACATTTCCCCTGTCATCACTATAATGATCAACACAAAATCCTCCTAAAAATCAGAGAGTGAACCTGTAGCGAGCCAATGGTTCTAAACGGTCTCCAGGTGTAATTGGGCTACTATACCTGCAGATTAGTGATTGTACATAGTAGACAATCAAAGCTGTGTGGATTTATTTACTCAGTCAACACACTTTCTGAAGGCCTATAACAGGCTAAATACTTGGCAAGGTATTGGGTGGATAGATGAATGGGGGAGTTGGTGGATGGATAGGAGGATGAATTTATGATGATCATACGAATGAATGGATGGTTCCCCAAAATGCATGACAACTAGCACCTAATTTGAAATAAACATAGGAAATAAACCCTAGAAAAGATCAAGGGTACAGGACATGCTATTTTTTTTTTTTTGAGTCGGAGTCTCACTCTGTCGCCCAGACTGGAGTGCAGTGGCCGCTCCCGGCCACCGCAGCCTCCACCTGCCGGGCTCCGGCGATCCTTCCGCCTCAGCCTTCCGAGGAGCCGGAACTACAGGTGCGCGCTACCACGCCCGGCTGATTTTTTGATTTATTGTAAAGATGAGGTCTCGCCAAGTTGCTCAGGCGGGTCTCGAACCCCAGGGCTCAGGCCATCCACTCACCTTGGCCTCCCAAAGGCGCGGGATTACAGGCTGAGCCACCGAGCCCGTCTAGAACATGCTATTTTTAGAGGAATAAGGTTAGATCTATAATTTATTGAGGCACCCACTATTTTAAACATAAAATATCTGAGTTGAGTTTCCTAGATATCTGTGATAGTTAATCATAGAAAAGTTTACTAGTAATTTCAAATGTACTAAGTGAAAGTTTTTCTTTGATTTGCCCCCAGTGTGCAGATTCCTTTAATTCTACTTGGAGTAAATGATTTGGCCTTCCCCTGTTAGAGACTGTCCCAGGTTAGCATGTTGAAACAGAAACAGTCTTCAAAGTTAAGGAGAAACTGAAAGTTTCTGTTATGTTTTCATGTATATTTTCAGTTTGTATAAGCTGTCCTCAAGCTTTGCTTTTGGAAAAATTTTTTTCTTAGTGATTCGGTTGTCCACATCCATGCAGTACACTCATTACAAATTTCAGCTTCCTGAAGAAGAGGACTTTCTGGCTGTCTTATTTATAGAAACATTCTTACAACATGGTTCAGTGCATAGAACTTATGTTGAATGATGAATGAATGAGTTTAAGAAACAGATTAAGTTTCTTATTATTCCTGTTGTGACAGTCCACCTTGCTGCACATTGACCCATACCTATTCAAAGCAATGTGTTTTCAGAGCAAAAGCTAAAAGCATTAGGCACAGAGAACCTAGACTAAAGTTAATATCAACTGTATTTAGATTAAGTCAGAAAAAGCTATCTGTGTCACACTGGTTATTTCTTTCTCTTGGGTCATGTAGTAATAGTGATACTAAATGTTTCAAAATCAAGCTATTCCGTATTGCTTTCTCAGATTAGATTAGAATGCTTTTCTTGAGGAAGTGTGGCTTTTCTTCTTCTTTTTTTAAGCTAGGAAGTATTGGGCAGAAATACTTTTTTAGCATAAGTTCCGTAGATGTACTCTCCTGTCTAAGCCTTGCAATGGACCAAATTACCCATTTTCTCAGTAATAGGTTAAACATTCAATACTGATCACAGAAACAAAAAACTGAGTACCACATGTTCTCACTCATAAGTGGACTCTGAACAATTATCATAATACTATAAGAAAGGGATTGGCAGTAGTGGGAAACTGCCAGGGGAGGGACAGTCACACCTCATCAACAAGGGTGCCTGCATAATGAATATTTGTATACCTAACCCTGAAATATACCCCACATCTATAAAATTAGAAGAAAAAAAAAAAGTTCAGTCAAGTATCTTTCAAAGCCCTCGACTAAAAGACTCACACTCAAGGATAAGACCAGGAAAAAACCCCAGAAATCTCGGTTATACTATTGAAAGCTGACTTTCCAGGACATATGTAGGTCTAGCCTGTCTTGAGGCAATATGTTATCTCGACTCAGAATATTTTCCAAGGCAACAAAAAAGATAGCTAGTGCATCATTTGGGACCAGAAGTGCCATGGTCATTCTCAGGTTAAAGTAGCAACTGGAAGACCCTACCCTGTCTGTTACGGGCTGAATTGTACCTTCCTTCTCCTGTCCCCAATTCTTATGTTGAAGCCCAGAACCTCAGACAGTGACTATATTTGGAGACGGGGCCTTACAGAGGTAACTAAGGTCAAATGAGGTCATATGGGTGTGCCCTAATCCAGTATGACTGATGTCCTTGTAAGAGTATACACACAGGGAATGACCAAGCGAATGAAGACACAGAGAGAAGATAGCCATCTGCAAGCCAAGAAGAGAGCACCTCCGAAGAAACCCACCTTTCTGATCTTGGACTCCAAGCCTCCAGAATCGTTAGGAAACACATTTCTGTTGTTTAAGCCACCAGGATGTGCTTGTTTGTTTCAGCAGCCTTAGCAAACTACTATAGTGTCTTAGGAAATCTGGAGAAGAGGTGCCTGATTAGGGCAAAGGGGAAGATTAAGAAAAACTGAGGTTCTTTCTGTCTCTGAGGTAGTAGAAGTCTGTGAAATGCGAGTAGAGGTGGTTGCCTGCTTAAAAAAAAAAAAAAGTAGACATTAATGAAGATGAGGAACCTTTCCCTTTGGCCCTACTTATATTCAGGTGAAAACTAGATTGATTTCTTCTTTGTTCCCCAAACAGCTTGCATTAGCAACTGGCCACTGCCAAGCTTGGGCTGGGAGGGAAGAAGGCTTTATCAGTATGCAGATGAGGTGCTTGGGGGCAGACTGCTAAACCAAACACCCTTGTGTCAGCAGCCTTTAACCTGATATAGGAATTCAGTCTTATTTCTGGCCAGCAAATCAATTCATCCAAGAGAGAAACCTTGGGGATAAAAATTCACACACCATCAGGAATTCAAAACCTTACCTCCTGCAAGACTGGCTTCCAACAATTTGGAATAATAATACACCCCAACACAAAGACCCAAAGCAACAAAGACCATCTCAGACTGCTTAAACACACTTAAAAAGCTCTAAGCAGATGGTCAGCTCTGTCCCAAACTGAACAGGCTGCAGTGGACCTATCAGATGTTAGCACAGGCTTTCATCGTTATTCCAAACTCTAACCCTCACGAAGCGTTTCCAATGTCAGGCAAGCTCCATTTTCACTTTCATTTGGGAAGAGATGTGAACTGGCTCCCCCCTCCATCCAAATTTAGGTAAATAACTGTCTTTTAAAATCCAGAAGCAATAGCACCTTTTATCTCTACAATGCCTTGTATTTTTTTTCTCTTAGTGGTGTGCCTAGTGTAACAAACACCCTGAGTGAATAATTTTTAACACTTCCTCCTCTGTAAAATGAAAATTTCAGTCATAATTATGAAATTAAATGAACAATAATCAGGAAATAAATGCAAATAGCAAAAATTTTCTTTTATTGAACTTTACATATCTAGTCATGTTAGTAAAAAAGAATAATAAAATATCAATGTCAGACAAGGTGAAAGGGATAAATTAATACTTTTTAATTAAGTGCCAAAAAGCTCAATTTAGGTAACTATGAAATCATACCACTAATCTAACACTGGAGTTTTAAAAAATTCATTGCTTAATTAACTAACACTAAGGAAGAAATACCAATTTTAAAGATATTCAAATTTTTTGAGCTGCTTCATGTATGAACTAAAATTTGCACTTACTAAAAGAAATGTTACACCTTGCAATTCACATCATGATCTGCTGTTTTAAATATTAAACACAAATAAAAATTCCATGTGATCGCAAAGAAAGAAAAAGATGAAGTAACCTGAGTTCTGTTTCTTTATCTTTATTATTGTTTATTTCAGGTCAACCATAGAAGTTGAAGACTCATCTACTTGAAGCAAACTTGAATAACTCAGAACCTGGAACTCGTTCTTGAAACAAACATGGGTGGTTGAGTTCACAGGTGTCAGAAACCAACCATAAAACTGGAAATCTTCCAAATTAACCTCCATGTAGACTACCTGTTTACTAAAGGATAAAAAAATTGAGCAAATTTGAAGATTACACATATAGTAATTGTCTATGACCTAGACTCACAAAAAAAGTTTATAGGGGGTTTGTTATATCACTGTCAAGTTTTAAATTGTTGGTGCCTGCTAATAATAAAAAGCATTTTCAGTTGTGATTTATGATTGTAAAATTCTCTACAGTTAATGCACTCCTTTACTGCCTGCCTTTGGGCGAACCATTCTCAATGCTCACTCTTAGTTCTTTATTGACTTCTCTTTTCTACCTAAGTTAAGAGGCCCAAAGTGTTCGCTTTGTTCTCACTCACTCCATTCTTTAGTCTATAGAGTTGTATCTCACAAAGTCACAGAAAAGTTTTAACCTTCACTTGAGATGCTAGGATTTTGAGAGCAGAGATTTTGTGTCTCTTTTCTTTGTATCTCTCATGGCATAAATGCCAATTAACTAAGTGAATAAAACAATTTATAAATAATTTACTGATTTTTCTTGAATGTATACATAACTCCAGAATAGTGATAACTTGTATATTTTATTTTAAAACAGTTATATAAAGTGTTTAATATCAGAAGTCTTAAGTAGATGGATCTTAGAAAATATCAAAGAAGAAATCAGACATTAAAAGAGTATATATTGTATAATCACATTTAAGTAAATGATGGAAATAAGGAAACTAGTCTAAACTGCTGGATGTCAGGGCGGTTATCCATTATCTTGAGCAAGACAGGGACATTGTGTTAATGACTAAATGAGAGTACAAGAAATATTTAGAAGGTTCTAGTAATGTTCAATTTATTGATCTGGATGCTGGTTGCATGGGTGTATTCATTTTGTGAACATTCCTCAAGCTGAACATTTATTGGTTTTATTATATTTCCATAAAAAGTTTTTTCTTAATAAAGGAGTCACAGAAAAACTTCATTATGTATTGAAGAGGAAAGATATATATTGAACATATATAGGGAAGAGATGACCAAAACCTTTCATAGACTTGGTTTTATAGCTTTAATTTCTCTAACCTCCCACAATTCCCTAAAGCCACAGGATTTTGTCAGTTTATTTAGATCAGTTGTTAATAACTCTAGAATTAAAACCAACTTTAAAAATGTGCTCATCAACAGTTCTGGTTTCAAAGTCATCTTCTTTTATGTCTACACACTGGGCTGACTCTATTATGGTCTTGTGATGACAGAACTTTAATCCCTTTTTTCTCTTGTTGCTTAATTCTCTTCCTCTCTTAGCTTCCCTCACCTCGATCCTTACACTAGGCCCCCTGCTTCCAGAATATTGACATCAATATCCTGATAAGCACAGGAAATTTCCTCGCCCTGTCCTCAAACCAACTCAGCTGATTCCTTGACACTTCTAGACTCCCCTAAAGTTTATCAGTTACCCCCTTGAGTGTCTGAATCAATTGTAAGTTTGCATCTAATTCATTCTCATTTCCATCCCCCTGAAAGCTCCTACACTTCTTGGTTTCCCATGAATCATATTTTTTTTTCCTGCAAGGAGGATAATTTGGGAGAGAAGACAAGCTGTGAGGGGAAATGTCCATGACCCATGGGTATAATGGAAAAGCACTAGGGGCATGAGAAAAAGAAGAGGAAGAGAGGAATGAACAACAGCAAGTAGGTGAACCACAGTGAGTCACAAGTTTGCCACAATTTAACACAATAGTAACAGAAAAACATTGTTGACTGGAGTTTCTCAGAATCTGATGACAGTAGCGATAACAAGGGCAGTACCCACAACAGTAGCTATTTATTGAGGGTCAATTATTACTTGATGCCAGGCACTGGGCTAACCACTCTGCTTCGATCTTCACAATAAGCCAATGATGTAGGCATTTTCGTCTCCATTTTACAGTTGAGATAACTGACATTCAACCAAGTTTTCATTTGATGGTCCTTATCACCACACAATATGTTCAGTACAGCACAGAAAGCAAAGGATAACTGTATCACAAGGTACAGAATCCAAATTCCAGAATCCGTTTGAGAAACATTGCTATTTTCAATCATGTTTGCATAATGGAGATGATCAGTGACCTCATTTCTCTCAGTATTTATCTTATTTTATTGAAATTGTTTGAGTACCTTCAAACTTCTGTGATGTTAGCTATCGGATTTTATTCGTGTTTGTATCTGCACGTCTTGCAGAGTGTTTAACACATCAATGTCAATAGAGAATATTACAGGAGAGAATTCTCGAAATTTTCATCTTTTGGCTTAACAAAATCAAATAGAGGGCCACTCCTTTCATTTCAACCAATCTACATTGAGCAGCAAATCTCTGCATTATTTTATCCCTGATCAGGTTGAAACTAGGACCCAGTAACAATGATTTTCAAACTCTTTGCCCAACATCTAGGTGACTTTTTGTAGGGGATTCCTTTTTGTTTTTATGAGATTTCTGGGGACAAGTTTAATTTATTTAAACACTGGCACACTACCTGGACTCCAAATAGCCTCATTTTATTTTTCTAAGTCATTTTTCTGCCACTGTAAAGTTTTATAGAACACCTTGCAGTTTAGATAAAAGACTAAAAAGCTAAGGTCATTTGAAGGTTTTTGGGGTTTGTTTTTGTCTTTTAAATAAAAAAAAGATGAACAATCTTACATGAGGTCATTTCTACAGAATAGAGTAGTCACAGTGAATTTATATTATGGCTTGGGTGGTTGTGTTTACATACAAGAAAAAAACAGCTGTCAAAAAGTGCTGAATCGTACCATTGATAGGTTGCTGATGAAGGCTCTCATATCTCCTTGTGACTCAACTGGGTCAGAATAAGGTGGCTGCTTCAGATATTCTAAGTTGATTTCATTCAAATGTCATGTCCCGCAGGAACTCACTGAATGGAAGATTTTGTGGGAATAATAGTTAACTGTAAGTTATTTTTTCAGTTATACTTTGAAACTAATTAGAGAAATCTTAGTTTCAGACAGCAATACCATTAGAACATTTACTGGCTTGGTTTGGGTCCCTTTGTATAATCAAAATCTTAAACACAAAAAAATTAAATAAACTTCTTCACAAACCACAGAGATACAGGGAAGTTTCTTTGAGAATGGGGTATGCATTCAGTGTCTTGATGCCCAGACCGTGGAGTAAGAATGGAGAACAATTAATGACTTTTGGGGGGGTTCTTTCTGACCTTTCTTCATCAACTAGAGTTATATGATCTAGGTATATGAATTAGAGTTATGTGATCCCTGAATACAACTGATCTCATTACCTGAGAATGTCTTCCTAGTCTAACAAGTGAGAAAACGCTGTCTATGGTACATTCTTTTTTATATCCACATGCCTCTGAGACGACAATGCTTCTAGGATCTACACTGAAGAGGCTTTTATTGACAACTAGAAGGTAGCTCTTGCTTCTCTGCAGACACATCCACAACAATGCTTTCTCACTCAGCATACCTTAAGAGGCCCAAAGTGTATCCAAGTCTGGGAATTGGAGCTGCCCTACCAGTAGCATCTTCATGGAATAGCCATAGGTATCAACTTTCTTACAAAGATATCCAAAGGAAGAAGACCTTTTAACATTTGTTCCAGCTCTGAGGTTGCTCAGACCTACAAAGGAAAGTTACAACTGTCAGTGCTATAAAAATGACAGGTTCATGATCAAGAGGGTAAAACATTCTTTAGTCTTATGGTAGCCAGAACTCTGGAAACATGGGCAAATGAATATACATAATACATTGTTCAGTAGTAGGACATGACAATAAGTTATATAATTAATAGGATTGCATGATATCTTCCATACATTGTCCATTTTTAGCAAACCATAACTCAGTGCTTTATACAAAATTGCAATGAACATCATATTAAGCACAGCATTTTCATCCGTCCCTATATATGTATATGGAATGACAATGCCTCAGTAATTTGTGTCTCCAATGTAATTTGTGTCTCTAATTTTCACTAAATAAAACTGTGCCTTTAGCATACCCCAAAATAAGTAACTGAAAGGGTTCAGATTTAATAAGCATGCAACCCACTTCATAGGATTATGTAGTTCAATCCAGTTTTGGAAATTATACTTCACCCAGTCTCTCACCACTCTGATGTAAGGAATTGATGTACCTTTCTGTTGGATCCACTTTGGTAACTTCTCCTACCCTGTTAACCTAGACTTCAGAGATTTTTCTATACTTTGTAAATGTGGAAGTGACTATTATTCTGCAAGAGTTTTGTCTAATGAACCATCCAGTTATCATTCCATAACAGAACATAATCTGTACTTCTTCCTTACATCAATTTATTGCACAAATATTATTGAATCCCTATAATATGCTAGAACATTCTAGAGGCTTGAATTACATCCATTAACAAAACCAAACTCTGACCTTTGTTAAACTTATATTCTAGCAAGAAGTTAAAGACAATAAACAAAAAACATAAAAATTAAGTATTTAATATAGTATGTTAGGAGGTGACAAACAATGGTAGCAAAAAAAAAAAAAAAAAAGGCCGGATAAGAGGAATACATTAATATCTAGATACAATATACAATGGAAAAAATAAAAACAATGACAAATTTTTAAAAAAGAGACAAAGTTACATGGTCAGTGTATAATAATATTAGGGTATGACTGAGTTTCAACATAAAATATAGTTTGAAAAAGAAACATCCATTGGAAAATTAGAGCAAAAACATCAGCCAAAATATCAGTTTATCTCAAATATGTCTTTGATTAGGAGAATTCACCTGGATAATTCACAAAAGAAATATGAAAGGAGATTTAGGCTTATGATTATAGTTGGTTATCATGCCATCCTGAGCAAAAAAGCAATCTACTTAATTACTTAGCTTTTATTTTTAACTTGAAATATTGGAACATTCAAGACACCTTGGATTCCCTGACAGGTAGTTGACTCTGTAAGCTACGCAAACCAACAACCCTAACAAGATTCAGATAAGGGTGTAGATGTCTCTGGTTCAATGAGTTGCCTTTGCTTGTTCATTGATTTCCAGAAAGAAATAACTGGCCTTTGGCTGGCTGTTTGGTGAAGCATGCTTATGAGAGATGAGGACCCAATTCTAGCTTATAATTTATGAGGAAATGTTATTGAAACATAATGCATTTCCTGGGACATCTCTGTATACACCATTATTTCTCCTCCTCACACACAAACTGTCACACCCTGACACCCTTCATCCTCAGATTCATAATCCATGTCTCCTACTGACTGACCCAGGAACAATGAGAGCGCTCCCTTGGAAGGAGGCATGGGGGGTTGGAGTGACCGTTGAGTATACTCTGATTTTTTTAAAAACTGTCATATGGCGAGATGGTGGGTTTCAGAGCTGCCACCTATTCAGTCAGCCCAGATGAACTAGAATCACCATTTCAGTTATATCATAGCTCCGGGCAAGAACATGTCACCCCCTTTATTTCCAGCTTCCAACAAGCTGCTTAGGCAGATGCTAAAAGTGGTCCTCCCTGCCACATCGGGTAGAGTGGCCTTTGTGTGGGTTAATTGAGCCCCCACTCCATTTAATAGGCTGTTGAAGACTTATTGAAACAGAGCTAGTGCCGCAGGTTAAATGCATTGCAGTGCTCTTGCTAATCCTCTCATTAACAGGGCTGGAAAGCTTGTTGGGAGCTGTGAGTTTGCATATATTAACAGGGAGCTCTTCACTCAAGTGCTATCAATAAAATGACAAAGCCAGTTTGCAAATAGTGAAATCAACAGTGACACAAAGCTAGATACCTTAAAAAAAATAAACAGCTTAATAACTGATAAATCTTATATTCACACTTGAGAGAGGAGAAAGATAAGCTGGGAAGAGATGTCTTTTATTGGGTCAAACTTCAGACAGAAAGGAGACGGATGTCAAACCACTGCAGGTGATGTTAATGAGCCGTAGAGGCTAGGTCCACATTGAGAAGTACCCAAGATGGCACAGTATGCTGTTGTTTTTTTCATAAAGGGGTAAAAAAAAAAGATGAAATCCTGGCAATGGCTGAAATAGGTAAGATGGAGGAGCGTAGAGTTGCCAGCTCTCCTAGGAAAATCATGCTGACATAACCCTTTAGAAAATGTGTGGCATCAGAACCTGAGACTGCTCTGTGCCAGCAGGGAAGTGCAGGCAAAGAGACCTGTGAAAAAGGGGGAGGGTCACAAATGTATGCAACTGAAGACTACCCCTTATCAGTGTGTATGTCATACAAGAAAACTGGAGAGAGGATTTGGGAAGGAGAACATCAGTAGATGGAGGTAGTGTCACAAAGGGCCAATAAATGTAACACAAAGACAAGCACCATTGTCAAATGATCTGAGCTCTTAGCCACCCTTGATGCTTAGTGAGAAAACAAAGAAATGTTCCATGAAGTCAAACAGCAAGATGGATCTCTTATGGCTGAGTGGATTTTTAATATATTGGGTCAAATGGTATCTACGTTTTAGAAAAAAAGAAGAAGGAAAAAAATCGTTCCCCATGCCAACTGGTCAAATGGCAAGAGTTTACACCCTGTACTAAAATGGAAAAAAATCATAGATGATGGGTAGCAATTAGTGACACTTCCTAGCACTGCTGAATGACAGGGTTGTTTTATTGTCCTCCTCCCCTTCTACCTTGTTTTGTGGAAAGAACAATCACCCAGGTTTCAAAGCAAATCTAGTGTCACTCATCTAAGAGGTTTTTTTTTTTTTTAAACTTTATTATAAAGTTGTGGGGCATGTCAGGTTTAGGTATCTATGTAATGTATGTGCAGGTGAAACGTAAAACTTCAAACTGTAAGAATCTTAGAAGAAAATGCAGAAGACACTCTTATGCACTTTGGAGTAGGCAACTGAATCTTGAGAGTTTTTAATCTTCAGGAAGTATGCAACATCAGAGTTACTTTTTGTTCTAAAAAATAGTTGACCCAGGTATCTAAGATCTGTTAATAATGAGCTATGTTTAAAGTACTATGCTAGATAACTCTCAATTAGATCAGCGACCACTCTGTTGCTAAATACCTGTGTAACCCTAAGCATATCATTTACTCTGTCAAGACTTAAATGTCCTTCTGTGTAATATGCATGGGTTGCACTGCAGAAATTTTAGGATCTTTCCTAGTTCTTAAATTCTTTAAAATAACAGCAGGACACCCATAATGAAAATAATTGGTACATTTTAATCTAAGAAACAAATGGTCAACATAACTGGTTTGTGGTGACTGTTGGTAAGCGGAGAGAAAGTAAATGGTTTTTGAAAATTGACTTATATTTGACCTCCTCTGTTATCAATTTACAGATAAATGGACTGGGTCTTATATGTTTTCAAAATCCCTTATAAGTCCTCACACAAATTGGACTTTAAATATTTATTATTATTTCAGAGACTGTTTCTAACAACCTTCCATCAATAGTGGAAAATAACATTTAAAATGGAAGTTTCAAACCACTCCCATCTCCAGTTTATTAGTTGATTTGTAATTGTCTTCTCTCTCACTTTCCAAATGAAACCAGTTGTCAAATCTTTTCAATCAACCATTAAAAAAAAATTGTCAAATCATCCCTTGCTTTTTTTTCCGTCTGTCACTGCGCTTCTCACTATTCTTCCTGTTGGTCGTCCCAACACATCTTCTACACAACAGACAAGTTCATTTTCCTAATACCCACATTCAAAGATATTATTTTTACCCCCTTGCAACAGTTAATGAACTGCCACTATGTGGCAGATCAATTGCAGATCCTTCAATTGCCATCCAAAGCTTTCCATAATCTGGCTCTCACCATTTTAGTCTTGTTCTCTCGTACTAAACTCTAAACCATATACTTTATGCTGAGCGAAGTTGCTGAACTCTCCTTTACTTCCCACTGCTGGACCTGTACCATTCTAAATGCCCTGAAATTTCCATCACAGCTTACACAGTGCCCTAACTTCTCTTTAGTCTATGAACTGGGGACAAACTAAGAAACTCCCAAGGCTTGTCGTAAATACCCCATTGGCATGTCACATTCTTCAAGGTAACTTTTCATTCCTACATAAAATTCTTCTGATATATTAGACAATACATTTTATTCAGTACTTCTAATAACCTCAGAGGGTAGAAACTTCAGGAAGCAGGGGGGCAGTGCCATTTTTTTGAGATTGCCTAAAGGCACTTTGTCAAAAGCCTTCACCTAGAAAGGGATCAATAAAGATTTGTTAAGTGGAATAATTTGCCAATAATACCCTTAAAAGTCCCCTTGTGAATCCTAAGCTGCTATTTAAAGAAATCTTTTAAAAATGAGAATAACTACTTGTGATTTATCCTGTGACAACTTGGAATTCCCATGTTAGATTTTCTTTAAGAGGTCAATACATGTGAAGAGGAAATCATCCTACATTGAAAAAAGAGAAAATCCAGCTTCTCAAGATGGTAGGTAACAAATGTCCAAGATCACACAGCTAATTACTGGCAGACCTAGCCTAGAAGGGCTAGGTTT
This sequence comes from Carlito syrichta, assembly GCF_000164805.1. NCBI lineage: Eukaryota > Metazoa > Chordata > Mammalia > Primates > Tarsiidae > Carlito > Carlito syrichta. The sequence goes on along the minus strand of NW_007258069.1, from coordinate 192,098 downwards.
CTCTGATCTAGTTAAGTGGTTCAGTATCAGGATCACCTGGGAGTTTATCAATAATGTAGAATCTGCATTTTAATGAGATCCTCAGGTAAATCACATGCACATTAAAGTTTGAGAAGCTCTGTTCGAAGGCCATATTACTAGAAAAGAGATAGTTTTGAAGCTTTCAGGGAACAAAATGTTTGTTTTAACCAAGTCTCACAGATAGATATATTTTTGTCAACCCAAACCTGTCATGAAAGTAGTTAGGACCAAAAAATAAAATAAAAGAAGCACCCAAAAAAGTACATTGCTAGCACACATTCTTATTTGCTCAATACCAATACTCATTATTTAGGGTCAAAACAAATCCCCCTTTAACCAGCTCACATGAAAAGTCATCAGTAATGAGCTGATTTAGTTAAGTCAAAGGAATGAATACAATTACCTTTCCTTTTTATTCTGCCTCAACAGTTATTATTTTGGCTTAGCACAGCAGTTTTCAAACCTGTACTCAAAATCTTTGGTCTCTCTAGAATTTCACTTACTGGAATCAAGTACCCTATACTTTAAATCCAGTTCTTTATTAGGTATAATATATTTAACTTCTTTTTTTAGGAAAATCTGGGCTTTTTCTGGTTTACAATCATATTGCCAGATTTATAAAGCATTGCTTATGCCACTTGCTATAAGAAATTAGACATAAGAATTCTCACAGTCAAGTAATGAACATGACCAACTGGATGGAAGTAGAAGACTGTGGATTTAAATTTGTTCTCTCCTCTCTTCCCTTCTCGTCACCTCTCTTCTTTGCTTTAGAAAAGATTTGTCAGGGAGTTTCCTTGGAGAAGCACCTTGTCATTTCACCACTCTTTAAGACAACTGTGGAATCTAAGAGGGAAATTCTGCCTTAAGAATTCCCCAGTATCATGTAGCTCCAAGTTGAAACTGATCACATTTATCAAACACTATAGAAGTGCTAATAGTATGCATTGTTATCCACAGTTAATGCAATCAAGGGAACACCTTCAGTGCTGTGGTGTGGTGGTGGTGGGGCATGGAGTGTGCAAGACCTGCTCTTTGGGTGAAGAGAACAGGAGAGATTATAGCATAGGCTAGTGTGAAATTTTCTTTTTTTAAAGAAAGACATGAGGATTTCTGTGTCAATTTCATGGGGTGCTAACAATTTCTGATAAATCCCTTTTCAATGTTCAATGAAAATGCAAGAAGAGAGAGACTAAAATAGTTCTTAAAGTGGAAAAAATACAAGGCTATATGCTACAGTGAGGGGAACATTTTTATCAGCAGTAGCTTGGATGGAGGTGGTCAGAGACACAATCAGACCTGAAATACACACATTTTACCTTCTGAAGCAAAAGCAAAACAGCATGTATGGGCTGGAGCAACAAAAACAGAAGGGATGAGGAGTTAAATCGTCTGCTGCCTTATTTCCATATAAGGGTGTAAATAACGCCCTGAACTCAACCTTAGGCACAAATTCCCTCTTTGTCCGAGGGACATGGCAATTATTTTCTTTTATCAAAAAATGACCTTTAAAAAATTTTCTGGAACCAGGCTAGGTGGCTCAGCTTGTAATCCCGCACCTTTGGGAGGCTGAGATGAGTGGATTACCTGAACACGCGGGTTCGAGATCCGCCTGGGCAACTTGGCAAGACCTCATCTCTACAATAAATCAAAAAACTAGCTGGGTGTGGTAGCGCGCGCCTGTAGTTCCAGCTATTTGGAAGGCTGAGGTGGAAGGATCGCCGGAGTCCAGCAGGTCGAAGCTGCGGTGGCCGGGAGCGGCCACTGCACTCCAGTCTGAGCAACAGAGTGAGACTCCAACTAAAAAAAAAAAAAAAAAAATTCTGGGCCCAGTTAGAGTTTTTTACAGGAACACTTTCCCCCTTAAGTTTAAAAAAAAAATTTATGTGACAATGATCTATGCCATAGTATGGTAAAAGAAAAAAGAGAAGAAACATCATTGCATTTAACCTTGTAAAGATACCAACACTGGTATAAAACTGGATAGAAAACCCTCCCAGTCCCCGCCAAGAATACTGTAGATAAATCTCATGTATGAATATGCAAGAAAAAAAATACCAAACATAATAGAATCAGATAAAATTAAAATGATTGCAGTAGTTATGAGTTTTTAATCTTCCCAGCAAACCAGTCCATCCGTAGCATCACAGATTTATCACTGCTTTCTCTAGGAAGCAGTGGACTTTGAAATACTGTGTTTAGCAGGCAGAATGTTAAGGCATGTTCTCAGAATCAGTATCTATGGAAGCGAGAGAGGCCGAGTGAGAAGCTGACTTGTGATACAAGCCCCAGAGCACTGCAGCAGGGTCCACAGAGAGCTCTGAAGCTAGAACAGCCCCCAAGTTTGGCCCAATCTTTTTACTCCCATATAAATTGGCCATTGAGGGACATGACCTTGGATGGATATGCGATGCTGGGAGAGAAGAGCTTCTTCTTTACTCTGGACTTGTTGGGGTTGGTCTGCTGGTAGTCATGTTTCCTGTCACACAGAAAGGGCTTGTCTGTCCTAATACAGAATGCAAGTGACACCAGAGAGTATGAAAGAAAGTTTTGGGGTTAACAAGTTTCTCCTTGCAGTCCCTGATTCCGTCAGATTTTCCTTTAATTTTCTGAGATATTCCAGCATATTTTCCAATAATATAAGTAAAGAATACTCATCTTTCACTTAAGCTAATGTGAGCTAACAATTGTAGGCTAATATCAAGTATGAATATAGAATGAACCATAATAAACAATACGAAGGGAAAAAAGTATCAGCGTTGTGTATAAAAAGACAAACCCGTTGTGGAGGTTCATTTTAAGTGTCAACATTACGTGGCTTATAAAGTATTGTGAGTATTTCTGAGTATGTCTGTCGGGATGTTTTCAGAAGTGATTTGTATTTTAATCAGTGGATCGAGTAAGAAAGATCTGCTCTCACTCAGTGTGGGCAGGCACCATCCAATCCACTGAGGGCCTGGGTCCAACAAAAAGGCAGAGGAAAGGCAAATCTACTCTCTCTCTTCCACAGCTAAAAGATCCTTCTTCTGCCCTTGGACTCCAGAATTCCAGGTTCTCCAGTCTCTGGACTCCAGGACTCATGCCAGCAGTCTCCTGCGTTCTCAGGCCCTCTACCTGAGACCCAAAGTTACACCCTTGGCTTCCCTGGTTCAGAAACCTTGGACTGGGACTGAGTCACACTATAAGTTTCCCTGGTTCATCAGCTTGCAGATGGCCTGTCTTGAGACTTCTCAGCCTCCATAATTCTGTGAATCCATTTCTCTAATAATCCCTCTAATATTTCTACAGATACACATTCTACTGGTTCTATCTCTCTGGAGAACTGATTAATACTCCCACCATAGCAAAATAAAGTCTACCCCAGGAATGTAGAGATGGTTTAATGTTAGGAAAAATTTGTCAATATAACCTACTGAATTATACCAATATGCAAATAATAAAATATATATGGTCATCTTAACAGAAGAATGTGGTAGGTTGAATAACGCCCCCCCGCCCAGATGTCTACATCCTAATTCCTGGAACCATGAATATATACTTTATATGACAAAGGCACTTTGAGGATGTAACTGGGCAATTTGGTGAGACCTCGTCTCTACAATTAATCAAGAAAAATTAGCCAGGCGTGGTGGTGCATGCCTGTAATTCCAGCTACTTGGCACTGCACTGCAGCCTGGGTGACAGAGTGAGACTCTGACTTGAAAAAAAGAAAAAGAAAAAGAATCTTGAGATGGGGAGATTATCCTGAATTATTCAGGTGGGCCCAACGTAACCACAAGGCTCTTTATAAGAGGAAAATAGTAGAGTTAGAAAAAGCTACGTGACATTGGAAGCAGAGATTGGGGTGATGTGCTTTGAAGAGACAGAAGGAGCCCTAAACTAAAAATGCAGAAGGCCTCTAGAAGTTGGAAAAAGCAAGAAATGAATTCTTCTCTCAGAACCTCCAGAAGAAAATAGCACCGCCAACACCTTTGCTTTAGTGAAGGGAGACTGATTATGGATTCTGACTCCTAGGCATTAAAGAAATAAATATGTATTGTTTTAAGCCATCAAATTTGTGGTAATTTATTACAACAGCAAACAAAAATTAATACAGAGGGAAGCTGGGCTCGGTCGTTCAGCCTGTAATCCTGCGCTTTGGGAGGCCGAGTGGATTGCTTGAGCCCACGGGTTAGAGACCCACCTGGGCAACTTGGCGAGACTTCATCTCTACAATAAATCAAAAAAATTAGCCGGGCATGGTAGCACACAATTGTAGTTCCAGCTCCTTGGAAGGCTGAGGTGGAAGGATCGCCGGAGCCCAGCAGGCCAAGGCTGCGGGGGCCAGGATTGTGCCACTACACTCCAGTCTGGGTGACACAGTGAGATGCCAACTCAAAAAAAAGCAGAGGGAAATGACAATAACATTTCATATTCCATATTAATTTTCTTAAGACTTGGTAGAAGGTTCTTTTTGAACATGACAACAATTTACTTTAAGTAGCAGCATATAACAGTGTCATAATTATTTTTGAGCATTGCTTTAGAAATTCTAGAAAATGTAGTAAGAAGTAAAACAGAAATGTAGGCGAATTCATTGAAAAGGATATATTCTTAGATCAGTAAAATAGCAAATTATCTAGAACCAAATCCTAGAATAAATAGAAGTATAATATACAGCAAAGTAGGCATTGCAAATCAATAGGCAAGGAAAATATTATTCAACAACAATTTGGGGATATTACTGGGAGAAAATATCTGTGAAGATATTTGCTTATATCACACACATGAATTAAAAAATAAATGAAATGAATATATTAACAATCTTTAGGTGGGGTAAAGCAAATATTTTTAAAATTTTGCTTGGGAAAAATTTACTAAGTGAAAAATAGCAAAGGATTGAATTTTTGGGGGGTCAAATGAATTAAGAAGTAAATAACAAAATACAAAAATACAGAAAATAAAAAATACAGAAGTAAAAAATATTTCAGACTAAAAGTTAATATCTCCAACATGTGCAATTCATACAAATTATTAAAAGTCACTAAGTTCCCAATAGAAAAGTAATGAGACTAGAACCTCACAATTCACATATGAAAGAATTCATATCAGGTTTTTAAAGGCTAGATTAGCAAACAATTGCAGTAAAATGTATTTATTCCTTTCTTTCTAACAAGACTATTTTGTCATATTTTTACTCACTTAAGTATGGGAAGTAAATGCTAAATTTTTCAATGAATGAATATCTAAGAGGGCAGTAGGAAGAAAGTTATTGGCTTATATAAGAATTTAAGTATTACTTGTGTTTACAGACTGTGCTGGGAGTTCTAAAGAATACAAAAGATACATAAGTCATTAAGTTAAATCTAGCAACAAACATGGTGTTAACAAATGGCATTCTCATTTCATGAATAAATAATATGAGGTCACTTGGGCTGACTCTGTTTTACAGTAGAAATAGCTCTACGCTAGGACATCAGTAGGACCAAGAATAACAATTTTTGCAACAAAGTCTTCATTACCTTTCAATTAATGGCAAGAAGGGACAAACTCATTTTAAAAGTGTTTATATTCTTTCCTTTGGAGGAATCTTATGGAATACAAAGCCTAGCAGAGAACTGGGATTTAGTTTTAGCTGTTTTGTTTTTTTTTTACAACAAAAATATGTTTTATTATTGCATTTGACTCTTTGGGAGAAATGAGCTTGAGATAGGAATGGACTTCATTAAATTATTTTCAGAAAAACAAACCATGAAGTAGAAAGAAAAGTTATTATTTCAAATGGAATGATTTCTTATCTATAAAGGATAAAATGAACAAAGTTACTAGATGGCATTAAGGCTAATCACCAAGGGACAGTGGACAAGTCACTTTAAAGTTCTAGATATCAACTGGCCCTAGTGGTTATTTGATAATAATGATTCTTAGTACATCTTCAGTCATTGGAGGCTTATCATTGATGTACTCTTGTGATCCCTTCCTGTTCTAAAATTTATTATATTATCTTAGAGACCATCTCATCCAAAGTACCACAGCATGTTTTATGTACCCTAAAATTCATATGTTGAAATCTTTTTTTTTTTTTTTATTTGGAGTCTCACTCTGTCGCCCAGACTGGAGTGCAGCGGCTGCTCCCAGCCATTGCAGCCTCGACCTGCTGGGCTCTGGCGATCCTTCCGCCTCAGGCTTCCGAGTAGCTGGAATTACAGGCATGCGCTACCATGCCCTGCTGATTTTTTGATTTATTGTAAAGATGAGGTCTTGCTGCACAGGCGGGTCTTGAACCCGCGGGCTCAGGCCATCCACTCACCTCAGCCTCCCAAAGGTGCGGGATTACAGGCTGAGCCACCGAGCCCGGCTATATGTTGAAATCTTAATCTCTCAAGTGATGGTATTAGGAGGTGGGGACTTTGGGAGGTGATTAGGTCATGAGGACAGAGCCCCCGGGAATGAGATTAGTGCCCTTATAAAAGAGGCCCATAGCCGGGCTCAGTGGCTCAGAGGAGATTTAGAGGATTAATGAAGTGAGTGAAGATTGGATTTGTGGTTTTTTTTCAATCAACCAACAACAAACAAGGCTATTATGAACCATACAAAACATAAAAAATTATATAAGGAACTGAAGGTTAACAAAGGATACTCCACAGCTCTGCTGTGAAAGGAATTTATGGTTATGTAAGCCCTGACTATGATATAACAAACAGTATAAAAAGCTAAGGCATCATGAGTAGTTAGGGGGCTGGAGGAGACCCAGATCTCTTTATTCTTTAGGGAAAGCCTATAGAGAATGCCTGAAACTGAAATATCAAGATGCAGCGGTATAAACACATTATTTAAAGTAGAAAGTTAAAACATCAAATAAAAACAAACTTGGCTCAAGTCTGATTTCGGACTGTGTTGTTTTCATGACCAACTGCACACGTAGCCTCTGTGCAGGGGCCGCTGTGCTCTTCCTGGCATGGCAGTAAGTAACACAGCATTCAAATAGTCAAGTAGGTGGTTAGACACGAGCCATTGGGAGATTGACTGGTGCAATGAACTGCATAAGAAAGAAGGGACAGATACTTATTGAGAGCGGTCAACATAATTCTACCCTGTGCTAGGTTCTCTTGATTTGGTTTCTCATTTCATCTCATTTGTTTGAAACAGCAACTAGTACCTGTCTACGAGTGCCTTAGCCTGAAGGATGGCGTGGAAAGATATTAGCCAACCCCTGGCCTGTTTATTTTACAACGATATGTGTTTAAAATGCCCACCACCAAAGCTAATGCACAAATTGTATGTGATAAATATCTGAACAGTGTACACAGTTTTACTGGAACACTGTAGATTCCAGGATTAGTGTTAGAGGTCATTGTTCATGTTGATTCTTTCTAAGCACTACTTTACTACTTTACTTATAAGATTAGTTTTTATTTGTACATTTTCATTTTTACTTTATTCCTGTGGCTAAATCATAGGAGGAGAGTTGGTTACTATGAAATAGCTGAAGAAAAATATATAAATGCAATGGTGTGCAAGGCATAAAAAAGGAAGGGGGAAATTTGGTAAGGTCAAAATATTCCAACTTTTAAGACCTACTTAGGGATATACTCCATAGAGTTCTAGGTCCACAGGAAATAAAATTATTAATTATATTTTATCTACTCATCAAATATTAGCATTTTTTGATTACTGGGTTTATATGCCAATCTAGTTTTCATTTTATTTAAAGCAACACCCCTAAGTTGAACTCACTGTAAGAAAGAAAGAATACCAGTCAAACTGAAAATCATAAAACACTTCAGGGGCGTGAATTTTCCCAACAACTTTAATGGGGGCTGATTAAAAATCTAGTTTTCATCATTTCACTGCATTTCAATCTCTTTGAAGCCCACATTACTCCAACCAGTTCCTGTCAGTACATGAGAATCATAAAATACAGATGGCAAAAATTGCAAAGTTGGGCGTCCATCTTTTCAATACCCAGTGACAGAAAATAAAATACACTTCAACAGTTCAAAGGCATGAACTGATGGATAGGCACACACTTATAAAGGCACACATAAATGTTTCAAGAGAAACTTCAAAATAAAAACAGAGAAGACCTATCCACGCGGGTCCTCATGCTCCAGGATTTTAAAGAAGTATTGGTAATTGACATTGGTCACACACATCTGGAAAACTGAGTTTCATTATTTTCAAAAAAATAATGTTTTGTGAACACATACTTTATTATTAGTTATTGGAAGGCAAACGTTTATATCTTTATTAAAGCTGTTTATTTTTGAGATAAGGAAACTGAGGCACAAGGAAGTTAAGCAACCCTCTTAAAGTCACGTGGTCCTCACTGAAGAAATTGACTTGTAAGTCAACAAACAACATAATCTAGTGTTGTGTTTGCTTAATTGTCTACTCATTCATTTAAAAATGTTTCTTTTTGAGTACCTGCCATAGGCCTAGCACAGAAATACATAAATGAGAAAAAAAAATCTGTATTAAGAAGTTAATAGTCTGGTGGCAATGACAACAAAAACAAAAAAAATCAAAGACCATAAAATCTCGGTGGCTCAGCCTGTAAACTCGTGCCTTTGGGAGGCTGAGGTGAGTGGATTGCCTACGTGGAAGGCTGAGGTGGAAGGATCGACAGAGCCCAGCAGGTCGAGGCTGTGGTGGCCGGGAGTGGCCACTGCACTCCAGTCTGGGCGACAGAGTGAGACTCCAACTCAAAAAAGAAAAGAAAATGAAAGAGAGTAAGACACAGAAAGCAAAAGAGGGTTGGTTAGGCAAATCATGCTACAAGATGTAGTTGAAGATGAAGCCAGGAGTCAGGTCATAAAGAATTCCATAAGCCGAGTTAAGATTTTTTATTTTAGGCCAGGTTTGGTAGCTCAAGTCTGTAATCTCAGCACTTTGGGAGACTGAGGTGAGAGGATTGCCTGAGCCCAGGGGTTCAAGACCAGCCTGGGCAACTTGGAGAGACCTCGTCTCTTAAAAAATAAAAGAAAGAAAGAAAAAGACTTTGTATTTTATTTTGAATATAATAGAAGGCTTATAGAGAGTTCTCAGCATGAGAGTGACATGATCAATTCTACCTCAAACAATAGTTTATTCATAGCACTATTCGGCTTACTTAACATTATGGCTATAATTTCCTTTATTTTATTTCAAAAACTTACGTCTACCTTTATTTTTAAAGACACAGCAAGCCATAATTCAGCAGAGACTCCCTAACTTCGATGAAGTCAATGCTTTGTCAACAAACCAGGTGTATTTGCTAGATTTGAGAGTCAGATGTCCTATTTCTTTATTTGAAGATCTAGGTTTCTTCATCAAGATTTCTCTCTCCCATGAATCTAAGTCCTGTTTTCTTTCACTTGTCATTGTAATGAAATCTGAACAGCAATCAGCAATGGCTTTTGAAACCCATTTCATTTTAAAGTTGCAATAACAGTAATGCTATAAAAAACAAAACTTAAAACAACAATAAAATGATAACTTATCCCTTTAGAAGGCATACATGTTAGAATTTGTGGAATGGTCTTGATTTAGAATATTTTGTCTCTTTGTCCCTAAAAGATTTTCATATCCTATCCCCTGCTTCATCATCTCTAGTTCAGAATAAACGATCTTTGCACCCATTCCACACTGGATAACCAAATGAACCTAGGTTTGTTCAAAAGAACCTTCGATGGTTCTCTTATAACTACACAGTCATCTAGGAAATATGTGTCAATATGCTTCCATCTTCTTACATTTCGAATAAAAGGAAATGTCATGAAAAGTGCAATTATTAAAGACCAAGTCATGATCTTTTCTGCCTTAATTTTAAGTTTGTAAATTTTATCAGTGTTGGAAATAAACATTCATCTTCAGTCTTTGAGCAATTAGCAAGTTATTTTAGCTAAAGAGTTTTTTCATTACCATTATACTAATAGAAATTTCCAAAGAGGAGAGTGACAGATAAGAGAGAAAGAGAGAGAAAAGGAAGAAAGAAAGAGAGGAAGAAAAAGAAGAAAACACTCTTTTTCACACATTTACTGGAAAATATTTTAGATTTATTTGAAGACTCAATACATCATAACTAACTTATTTCTGTTTCATTACCACCCCCAAACTGCAAGTTCGTTCTGCTTTTTATTTACACCCGTCTAGAACTCTTGTCTTTAAACATCCCAGATGCTGTGATTCATTCATCTTTATACTTACAACCTGTACCAATAAAATTAGTGTGCTTTGCTACATATTCACTTAGCAAAGTATGCAACCAATTTTAACTAGATTTTTTTAAAAAAAAAGAATGAAAAAATTTACTGAGAGCAACCTTGGCAGAGATCAAAGATGTCTCTTTAACTGAAATCCAGCTTTTTTTAAAAAGAGTCAACTACAATGGCAATAAGACAATGTTCTTTTTTACAAGGTAGGATTTTATTCACATACAAACATATCCAGTGAACAGCAGAACCACAAAGAGCTTATTGAAGGGCACTAGAGTTAGCTACACCTGGGAACCTGAGTAAATAATCTCTTTAAGCTTCTGTTTTTCCATCTGTGAGTGGAAAGAAGATTCATAAATAAGATGTTTAGCACAGTGTCTGACACATAGTAAGTTCTCAATCAAAGTGAATTAATTTGGACCCCGAGTCCTCCTCGTAACCCTGCTATCCAAAGGCAGCCGCTTTCATGCACAAGTAGTACATTAACTGTCAGGAGACCACAGCGACTGAGAGTTGGAAAGTACCTCAGAGGTCTTCGAGTTCAACCTCCCACATTTCACAGATGGGGAGACTGAGCCCCGAGTCACAGAAATATCTGGCTCAGAGGCATGTAGTTAGTTACAAGATTTCCTGACTTACATGGCAATGAGACATTTGAAAAATGTTCTTTTTTACAAGGTAGACTCTTATTCACATACAAATGTATCTAGTGAACAGCAGAGCCATGAAGGGCTCGTTGAAGGGCACAAGAGTTAGCTATACCTGGGAGTTAGTTGTATAGGTTTCCTGACTGCAAGACACGTGTATTTCCCATCATTCAAGCTGAATCCAAGCTCTTCTTATACAGCAAGGATGCCACACACCATACGCCCGCCGGCATTGTCTGGGGGTTTGATGGGTCAGGGACTGGGAATCTTACTGGCCCAGGATAGCTACACCTGGAAACCTGAGTAAATAATCTCTTTTTTTTTTTGAGTTGGAGTCTCACTCTGTCACCCAGACTGGAGTGCAGTGGCCGCTCCTGGCCACCGCAGCCTCGACCTGCTGGACTCCTGCGATCCTTCCGCCTCAGCCTTCCAAGTAGCTGGAACTACAGGCGCACGCTACCACACCCGGCTAATTTTTGATTTATTGTAGAGATGAGGTCTCGCCAAGTTGCCCAGGCGGGTCTCGAACGCGCGGGCTCAGGCAATCCACTCACCTCAGCCTCCTAAAGGCGTGGGATTACAGGCTGAGCCACGGCTTCTGTTTTTCCATCTGCGAGTGGAAAGAAGATATCATACATAAAATGTGTGATAGCTCTCAGGGCGGGTTGCTGGTTTGAAGGCTGGAGTAAAGGGTGGGAAGTGGACCCTGGAGATGCTTTTTGATGCTTGGAGAAGTCAACCAGAATTGTCCTTTTACACTGTCCTTTTAAACCAGATCATGTCATTCCTTCACTAGAATTTTTCAGTAGCCTCTTACCTTACTCAGATAAAGCTGTGAATCCCAATCATGACCTACAAAGCCCAGAATAATGCGGCCACAAGCACTTCTCATCTCCTTTCACTGCTTTCCCCTTCCTCACTCTGCCTTGGGCCCCACTGGCTTCCTTGCTGTCTTTGGAACTTTGGAACATTCCAGCTGCAGGGACTTGATTCTTCTGTGTGGATGGATCCCTGACTCCTGACACCCATGTGATTCTGCCTGCACTTTATTCAAGTCTCAGCTGTAATACCGTCTCAAGACCTTCCCTATGACCTTCAGCTCTGCACCGCGACGCTTGTTGACTCTTGTTTCCTCGCAGCCTGCTGGATTGTTCTCCTCATTGATCTTTGGCTGACGTTTCAGTGGATATTCGTTTATTGCTTATTGTGTGTCTCACTAGAATGTGAACTCTACAAGATCGGGGAATGTGCCATGCCTGCTGTTGTCTCTTCAGAGTCTGGAAGAGTGTCTGGTAGAGAGAAAGTTCACCAAGCATATTTCAAGCGAAGGGAGGAAGGGAGGTGAGGAGGACAAGATGGAGGAGGGATTTGAAAGTTCGGCAGACTCTCCCAAAGAATTCGGAACCAAGATGGCAGCATCAAAACGAACAACTTTAAAGGGAACAGCAAGCATCCTCTTTTTTAAGTCTTTAGTCTACCTCACTTGCTTAAATATCTGTGCTTATTTTTATCTGCTTCCTTTACAAACCTCATGAGAATGAGAACTTTGGTTCTCTGCTATCTCTCTAGCACTAGACCAGTTAGAGTTTAATTAATTAAATGAATATATTAATAAATAAAGATTTGAAAAGGAGAAAGAAGGAAAATAATGTGGATATGAAGCACTGAGTATAGGTTTTGAAAATGAACCAGAGGGTAACCCCCTTGGGTCCCCTCCCACTGTGGGAGCTTTTCTGAGTTCTCAATAAATTCTGCTTTCTAAAATAAAATAAAAAAGAAAATGAACCTCCAGACGTCCTACCTCCTAACAAGCACTTTACATACTTTGGCCCTCGTAAAACTCAAAAAATACTTAGGAAACCGAACACATCTATATCTATCTGTCTGTCTGTCTATTGCATATGTGTATGATATGTGCTATCTGTGTACTCTGTTATCAGTAAACCCTGTTTGAATGACAATTCTCTAACATTTTTTCATCTTTTCAACAAATATTTTTAGAGAACTAACTATATATGGAACATTGTGTTAGATCCTATGAATATAATTGTGAGGAAAAAAAACCACGATTTTTAGTTTGATTACACTCACAATCTTGTAGGGGAAAAACATATTAAACAAATAAACACACTAGTGACACTACCTCATTGCTGATTGCATATGTTTTCTAAGGAGAAAGAGCAAGGTACAATAAGAGAAAATATCAGATTTCTTTGAAACACATTCTGGCAAATTCAATTCATGGCTGTTCTTTTCTAGACCTTGAAATCATAAATTGATATGTGTATTGTGGATCTAAGAGATAGTTATCTGAAGGGAGCTCTTTACTAGGATAACAGGCTCAAAAGAACCACCATGGGATTCTGTTAATTTGATAAGAAAAATTTGTCTGAAACCTCTCAGTGCTATCTGAAACATCTTAAGCTTCATGGGCGTACCATTGTTTGCTCTCTTGATATCAGCCAAAGTCCCCTAACTTTGTAAAACAATAACAAGAATTATAGAAAACCCTTCGCTTTTCCTTACTCTGACCAGGGCAGTATTCTCAGGTTTGCATATATATTAATTTATTTATAGTTATAAAGTGGCTACAATTATTGTCTTCATTTGACTGGTGAGGGATCAGGCACCAAGGAATGAAGTGACTTGCTCAAGGTCATATAGTTGCTTGGGGGCAGACCTGGGCCCTTGCATTGGCTTTTGTAGCTAAATGACCCTGAAGGTTCCAGAGTGTATAGGGGAAGTGCAGAAGCCTCCTTTTGTCTTTTACTCTTAACTCAAATACCAAAGAAGTTGCCATTGCTCAATGGATAGATAAATGTCTTTCCATTCCATAGTTAATGAAACAATGAAGGCTCTTGCTAGAAATGTTTGTTGCCTCCCATTTCTAGAGTGGAAACTCGAATACAAACTGTAAAATATAATTCCCTTGCTCTCATCTTCCTGGTTGTATGTGAAGCATTTGGAAAGTACACGTGGCCGGCACATTCCCCCACCCACTACACTGCCACCTTGACACCCTCTTTGACCCCATCAGGTCCTCAGAGGTCCCACAAGCAGAAAAAGTGCTAAGTGAAGCAATGCTCTGGTCAGCGTGACAATTTTCAAAGAGAAAGTCCTCTTTGCGTGTTTTGTTTTGTTTCCAAAGGACTGTAAGGACGGAGAAAAGCTATCAAATATGAGGCAGTATATCTGAAAAACAAGGTTTTTCTTTTTATCAATAGTTAAAAAAAATAAAAACAATATTTATGAGAAAAAATCAGTTATGTAAGTTTATAGTAGTGGACCTCAACCAGGGGTGGTTTTTGTCCCCAATGGACACTGGGCAATGTCTGGAGACAGTTTTGACAGTCACAACTAGAGGGTGCTTCTGGCATCTAACAGGTAAAGGGTAGGGTATAGATGCTTGACATCCCGCAAGGAGCATAATAGTCCCCTTCATTCTCCATGACAAACAACCATCTGGCCCAAAATGTCAGTAGTGATGAGGCTGAGAAATAATATGAGGTTAATCTATAATAAAAGACTTAATTTTAGTATTTACAAAATGAAACCAAATAAACTATGTTTATCGAGCATCTACCATGTGCCAAGTCCTGTGATGGGTTCTGGAATAGGCTCTTGATCTAAAAGATCAAAGGAGAGACAAGACATAAACGGCACATGGCAGACTTCTGCTTCTGGCAAAATGGTATAGATGTATTTTCCCCTATTCCATCCTCTAAGTAAAACCAAAAACACTGAACAGGACGCATGGGACAAACATGGACGACTTGTAAAGTGTAAAGAGGGCAGACTGGCAAGGGAACTCGGGATTCAAGGAAAAACATGGTGATGAGTTCCCTGGATTTTCTTTTTGACTTGTCTATCCCGTACCTGCTGTAGAAAAAGCTGAGCAACTAGAAATGTTGATAGGCAAGGCAGGGATGCAGGAGGGGGGGAGCGGGGGGGGGGGGAGGAACCAGAAGACCAGTAAAGAGGCAGACTAGCAAGACAGAAAACATTGTCAATAACATCTCTTTTCCAGTCAAACACCACAGAAAAGACTCTATCGAGCTAGCCTCATCCACCTCATGCCAACAGATACCAAGTGGAAAACTTAGACTTCTACTGTTAAGGCTGAAATGAGGTGACCCAGAATCTTTGCAGTAGAGAGAGTCAAGCAGATAACCGGGACTTCCATCCCCACTGGCCAATGGCAAGGTGCTTCTCCCTGTCACAGTGTCAGTGGACATCATGTTAGGAGTCTGAACTTCCACTCTACCTTGAAGTAATAAGGTACCTCTCTTCCTCATTGGAGTGGTGTCAGAAGAGCGTCATGAAGAATCAGAGCTCTCATCATTGCCCAGCAATAGCAAGGTCACTGCCATTATGGTGTTAGTGGAGACCATATGGGGTGACAGAATTTTTACCTATGTCCAGCAGGAACAAGGAACATCACTCTCAGGCATCAGTATAAACATTCTAGAAAATGACATAAGGGAAAATGTCAAGATTTAGGGGTAAGCAAGGCGTTTTTGGACTTGACACCAAAGGCATGAGCCAAACATGAAAAAAAGTAATACATTGTGCTTTATCAAAAGCTAAATCTTTTAATGCGTGCATTTGGGAAAAACTATACCTTAGAGACTATATTTAATTATTCAATTCTGTAGTCTCAGCATGTAATCCAGTACTATGTCCATAAGTAGGTGCTAAATAAATACTTATTGAATGAATTTGTGAAGAAGTGCAAAGTACCATTTTAAACTTAATCTGCCGTACGTGATGTAATTCAATTTAGTGTTCATTGAACATCTACTGTTGGAAAGCACTGTTATATCCTCAAGCACTCGATTTTAGAGAAGGAAATGGACTGAGCAATTTGCAGGGTAAGGAAAACCAAACACAAGGTTAGCATTTTAGATAGTATCACCCTCCCAAAAATGAACCAGAGTGTCTCCTCCAGAATCAAGCATTCTAAAACTTTGGTTTTCAGGTAGGTAAGAATAGCTCAGTCATCTCCATCAGTCCTTGATTCTATAAACAACTTTTAACCCTTTTAATTGGCATTGGCAGAGACTTGACAGAGGCAGGACTTCTGTCTCCCCCTTGTCCATGGCAGACATTACTTGTGAATCTCAGCACTAGACAGCGCCATGCCTAGACATGGCCTCTGTGTCCATCACAAACACACGCCCCAGGCAGCGCTCACTTATCCATCAGAGTTGATGCTTGAGAAACACCTGTCACAACCCCTGGGTCTGAGCAACCTTGACTAAGCCATTTCCTCTGTCATGTGTGCAAGGCATATCTCTCTCCAGCCTGCTGATGTAGAGAATGAACTCAGGATTCTGAAGAAGGCAGAGAAGGCTGCAGGTTTAAGGCTACAACTGGGTCATCCTCCTTCAGAGGACTGGCTTGCAAACGGAGTATTTTTCCTAGTCCTCAATAGATACGTCAGCACTCTCCTTCCCTGCTGGCCTTGGCACACAGAAAGGGAGAGACAGGGACGAAGGTCTGCCATGGATTCCAGGTGTCCCTTAATGCAGTCCAGCGTGGCCACTGCAGGGCCTCTCTGCTTGCCCGCAGATATCCTTTTGAGCGTTCAATTAAAAGGGACATTTGCTGACGTCCGTAGGTGGTGCGCGCTGTCCTGGCAGTTTCAACATGTTGGCTTCCAGCATCGATGTTTATAAGATTTGGGAGACTTTTTGTATTTGTTTCAATGCAACACTTATGTGTACAAAACTGGAGCAATTCTGTGTTTATTTAAAGCCTCAGAAATATTCAGACCACAGTCTTTTGCAACCTAGATAATATTTTGCAAAAGTTTTCCTGCAATGACTGCAGGTATTTTGGCATTAAAATTTGAGATTTAGAATGAAGAACAAAGAATAACTTTTCTAAATTCTTCCAGCAAAATGTCCACAAAGTGACACCGAAGAGAGAAATTTATGTTTTTATTCCTTGAATAGTGTTCTTAAAAAGCTTAGGAGGGAGAGAGACCCAGTCTAAATCCCGGATTTCAGTTTCCTCACCCACACAATAAGGCTCTAATAAAACCTACTTAGAGGACTGTTTAAATAATGAAAGGAGTAAGTGAATTCTTTTATAATTTTGGAGCAGGGGAAGTCTGTATAACAATTACTCAAAATCCAGGGGCCATAAAAGAAAAATGGATACATTCAGATACATGTATAAAATAAGCAAATGAAATACAAACAAAAGATGAGAAATAGTTGTGTCATATCACAAAGAGCTTCTCCTTCATATATAAAGAGCTCCTAGAAATTGAGAATAAAAAAGCCATCAAGTTCATGGATAATTTAAAGAAAAAAATACCAACATTCCTTATATATATATAAAGAGAGACTCAATTTCGCTCATAATAAGAGACAAAGCCAAGTGAAATTACACTGAAATAATATTTCTCACCTATCAGGTTGGCAAAATCCCAAAAGTTTAACACACACTGTTGGCAAGGTTGCAGAGAAATGGGCACTCTGATACATTGCTGGTAGGAGTGCAAAATGGCACAACCCCTGCAGAGGTCAATTTGGCAATCTTTATCAAAATTACAAATGCATTTACCCTTTGACCCAGCAGTTATACTTCTGGGAATTTAATCCTGCAGATATATCATGTATATATGAAATAAGACTACATATTAACATGAACTTCCATTAATAATAAAAAATAGAAAACAGTCCAATTGTCCCTCACCCAGGAACTGATTAAGAACTATGATGTATGCACACCATGGAATATTATGCAGTTATAAGACAAAAAATGATGGTGCTTTCTGTGCGCTGATATGGCAAGAACTCTAGCATTTATAGAGAAAACAGAAACAGACTATATATAGTGGGCTATTTTTGTGTAAGAAAGGTGAGAAGTTGGGAGATAAAAATATATTTCTATTTGTTTTATTTTCAGAAAGAAATATTTGTAATACCCTAAAAGAAGCTAATAGCAGTAGGATTCCTGGCAGGACACAAAGCTGGAAATAAAATGAATAGGAGCAATAGTGAAAACAATACTTTTTGATATCTCCCTTTTTATTTTGACTTTTAACCCTATGCATTTGTTACCTTTTAAAAATAATAATTTAGAAATAAAATAAGTTAATGAATATAAAATATGAAGTCAGTGTTTCAGGCTCATCTAGTATAAATGTTGATGGTTTAAAATATTTGAAAATATATCCTTAGAATTTTTTAATTTGGCTGTGCTGAGTTCTTTGGCTGTTTTCTTATAGTGTGACCTCAGACCACTAGCATCAGAATGATCTCTGGTACATATTAAAAAAGAAGATTCCAGAGACCAACCCGATGGTTGCATTCATAATCAGAATTTCTGGAGCTAACTTCTAGGAATATAGATTTCAAAAATCTCTCCCAGTGATTATTATGAGTCTCACAGTTTGAGAACCACTATAGTTTATCTCAGGTACACTGTAGAAGGTGCTGGAAGTAGCAAGCCTATAGAAGCCCATTCGGGCTGTGATTTTTCAAAGCCATAGCTAGTCTGCCAAGTTCAGAATATACATCTCTAGTCTTGAGTTCCAAATCTGCATACATATCCAACTGTCTGCTTGCATGGACATTTGACTGTGTAATAGGGATCTCAAGTATAACGCATCTAAAATTGAACTCAGACTGATTGGATTGGAATGGAGCCCATTTTAACCCATTTATGTATTCTTCTGTGGTCTTCCCGATCTCAGTCAATAACATCATAACCCACCCAGTTGCCCAAGCTAAAAATGTAGACATCATCTTTGATTCTTACATCAATCTTCTCCCTCCATCAATTCCATCAGCTAGCTCTATCCTGTGCAGGAACTGCACCATTTTGCTACATACGGGAGTGCCCATTTCTCTAACACTCTGCTGATAGAAATTGAAATTGAGTGTCTTCTCATATGAATAAGAGCTGCTTGATTTTTTTGTTGATTTTTCTGTGAACTATCTACTCATAAACTTGCCATTATTGGTGTTTTTCTTCTCAATTTCTAGGTTTCTTTTCAGTGTTAAAGAAATGAGCGGTTGGTGATGCAAGATCCAGGCACTGTATTGTTTCTAGGTTTTCTTATGCAATTTGATTTGCTGATTTTTAAAAGTGTATTTTAATGTATTAATGTTTTTATGGTCTTTGAATTTTGAGTAACTGTTAAAAGGTCTCTCCCAACACCAACCTCTGTCTTCTCTCTATCCTCACTGTCCCACCCTGGTGCAACCATTGTCCTCTCTCATCTGGACTACTGAAGTGTCAGTGTCCTTCCTGTTCTTTCATTTCCATTCTTGCCACCTTATACTCTGTTCCTTATCAAATGATCTACTTGAAGCATAAATTCTATCATGTCATTCTCTGTATGCAATCACTTCCCATTTGACTCAGAATAAAATCCAGAGTTTTCCTCACTTTTTCCTACCGAGACTTGGATGACCTGCTCCTTCCTGCTATTTCCATTTCATCCTGTGTCACTCTTTCTTGCTGTCTATTTTCTGGCCACACAGCCTTTCTTTCTTTTTTTTTTTGAATGTGTACAGATTCTACATATGTGAGTCATGTCGTATTTGACACTCTGTGACTGGCTTATTTCACTTAGTGTAATGTTCTCCAGGTTTATCCATGCTGTTCCAAATGTTAAGATTTTCTTCTTTTAAAAAATATTCCATTTTATCTCACACACACACACACACACACACACACACACACACACACACACACCATACATTTCTTTATCCATACATCTGTCAGTAGATAGGTTGATTCCATATCTTAGCTATTGTGAATAATGCTGAAACGAACATGAGAGTGCACACATCTCTTCAAAATACTGATTTGATTTCTTTTGCATATATATATATTCCCAAGTAGGATTGCCAGATTATAAGGTAGCTGTATTTTTATTTTTGTGTGTTTGTAATTTCTATACTGTTTTCCATAATGTCTATAGCAATTTACATTCCCACCAATAATATATAAGCATCCCCTTTTCTCCACAGCCTCACCGACACTTACCTTTTATCTTTCTCATAATGGCCATTTTAATAATTGTGAAGTAATCTCTCATTGTAGTTTTGACTTGCACTTCCTTAATGATTATTGAAGTTGGGCATCTTTTTGTATATTTGTTGACCATTTCTATGTCCTCTTTTGAGAAGTGTCTATTCAGGGACTTTAATCATTTTTTAGTTGAGTTAACTGAGGTCTTTTTTGCTATTGAGTTGCATGGGTTCCTTATATGAGTAGTTTGGATATTAACCGCTAATCAGATATACGATTTCCAAACATTTTCTTTCATTCTGTGGATTACTTTTTCATTTTGTTGATTGTTCTCTTTGCTGTCCAGAAGCCTTTTAGTTAGATGCAATCCTACTTGTCTCTTTTTTTGTTGTTATTGCCTGTACTTTTGGTGTAATATCCAAAAACATCATTGCCTAGGCCAATGTCAAGAAACTTTTTCTCTATATTTTCTTCTAGTGGTTTTGCAGCCTCAGTTCTTACATTTAAGTCTTTTCTCCATTTTGAATTGATTTTTATAGTAGTGTGAGAGTTTCATTCTTCTGCATGTGAATAGCCAGTTTTCCCAACACCATTTATCGAGAGGCTGTTCTTTCCCTCATTGTGTGTTCTTGGCCCCCTTTTCAAAGGTCAGTTGACTATAGGTGTATGGATCTATTTCTGGGCTCTTTACTCTGTTCCATTCAGCTACAGATCTACTATTCAAAAAGGAAGTCAGAAAACAATCTCATTCACAACAGCAACTAGAACAAAGCATCTCATTTTTCACAAGTAAATTTCTAAGATAATATCTGATGAATCCAGCTCACCTTTCCTCTCCAATCATAACTGCTGTCTTGAGTCAAGTGCCCACCATTGATCCAATCATGTGTAGCTGCATGGGGATGGATGGAGTTTGCATAGGAGCTGTGAACATGGTTTCTTCACTTAAAAAGATGAATCTAGCACCGTGTTAGAATATCAAGAGCCTAGAATAAGTGTGGGAGAAGATGACCCTGCCAAGACAGAAAAAGGAACAGAAAAGAGAGATTGAAGACACATTTTGCTTACTTCACAATCTTCAACCGAGTCAGCCTTCTCTTGAGCCTTATATCCACACAGTCCTGCTGGGGCCCAGGTTGCTTACAACAAAATGAAATCAGGGACTAACTGGACTGGGAGTGGAGTGGAAGTCACATCTTTTGTGAGCATGAATAGATTTGAGCATAAACAGAGTGTGCCCATCCTAGCAAACACGGTGTCGCTGTGATCTGTTGCTCTATGCTTCACTATAATTAGCAAAGGATGCTTGAGTTTAAAGGAAGAAGCAATTCTCACTTGAGTGGGTCATGGAAACAATGTAAACTCTGCTTTACTTTGGCCTCTCTGACTTCTAAGCAGGCGAGGCACTGTGGTTCATTTTAAATGAGCCCAGCATCTTCTTTCCCCTTGCTCATTCCTTTGTAAGCTCCTAAATAAAACCACCAGATTCCCAGAAGATAAAAATCCATTCTCTCCCTCCGATTCACGTAAGTGCATCCTCACGTATTCACAGCCTTCTGCAGATTTTAATAAGGTCCCCTGTGTGGGTCTCTTCAAATATGGGCAAAATACTTAGAGTGAGAAAATGTCACATCAAATCAAGGGTGCTATAAATGCAGAACCCGTGGCAGGCAGACGGCTCACGAGTGGCTTGAACCAAATCAAAATCCTTGCCTGTTGGTAACCCGAATTAAAGAACTTTGTTTTGCATCTTCATTTTGGCTATTTCAATTAAATACTTGGAGTTTGTTTTGAAAAAGAAAATCCACATTTGAATTGGATAAAGAGCCTAACCTGTTAATCACATCAGAACCTTTTCTGGGGAGACCAGTGTTTCTTTTAAACATAAACACCTAGTCAACAGTCACAAAGACCCTTCAATCCAACTACCTCCTAAAACCTTTTATACTCTATATTTCTGCTTAGATTACTGTAACTTAGATGTCTGCAACCTGGATTTCTTTAGTTCTGTGACTTTAAGTCAACAATGTATGCATTGAGTATCTCTAGAAGGTTTGGTGTAGAGCATTGTTTCTTTTTTCTTTTTTTGGGGGGCGGTCAGAGTCTCACTCTGTCACCCAGGTTCACAGCCACAGCAGCCTTGCCCTGCTGGGCTCAGGTGATCCTTCCACCTCAGCCTTTCAAGTAGCTGGAACTACAGGCACATGCCACCACATGCAACTAATTATTTTTGTGATTTATTGTGGAGACAAGGTCTCACCAAGTTGCCCAGGCTGGTCTCGAACCCTGGGCTCAGGCAGTCCTCTCACCTCAGCCTCCCAAAGTACTGGAATTATAAGTGTGAGCCACTGCACCCAGCTGAAGGCAGTGTTTCTTAACCAGAGTGATTTTTTTCATAGAGAATATTGGCAATGGCTAGGATATTCTTGGTTGTCACAACTAGGTAGAAGAGTAGTGCTAGTGGATAGAGACCAGGGATGCTGCCAAACAACCTACGGTGCTCAGGACAGTGTCCTACAACCAAGAATATTTGGGGTTTGCTTTTTAAAAAGGAAACCCATATTTGAATTGGATAAACAGATGTCAGTAGTGCCCCAGATGTCAATAGTGCCAAGGCTAAGAAACCCTGTGGTGGTAACTTGTGTCTCTGTTGAGATGCCCTACATTGCAGCCTTTGGGGATTGCTTCTCTGTCATCACCAAGTCCTGCCTGCAACCTTGGCTTGGGCCTGGACCTCAGCTGGTTTCACTGATTACAGCTCTGGGATTTTTGTCCTTTCTCTGTGAGATGCTGCTGCCAGCAGACTGATATCAGGAGAGTGTTGAGTTGGGATCCCTGACACTCCTCTTTATGGGGCTGTTCCTTCATTCTCCTCTTTATGTAAATACCTCAGAGCCTTTGACTGAAAGTTTTGGGGTCAAGGAGAGAAAAAAACGGCAGAGTTCTCTAAAAGGAGTAGATTAATATATTGGTATTCAAGTGTCCTTTAATTGGATTGTTCTTCAAGGACTTTTTAAATTGAATTGTCCTGCTAGGACTTTCCCATGGTCTGGTGTTTATTCTGAGGCCCAGACACATGGCTTGTTACTTACCCTCTGCTTGTCCTCACCTGTAGTTGTCTATCCTCCCTCACATCCCCTACTCCTGAACCTTCCTTATTTATTATGCTTTGCTCTCTGTCTCTCTAATTCCTACCCAAATCAGCTTTTGGTCTATTTCTGCATTTGGAAAGTTTCAGAAAGGCCTTTGCTAAACCCAAAAGCCTCCAACTTCGGTATGTCAAAAAATCTCACAGAAATATATAACCTGCAGTATTTTCTTGGACATATCCTGGGTCAAAATTTCAAACAGAGGTCCCTCTCAAAAAGGCCTTTGTAGTCAAAGAGGAGAACAGATTTGTATTTCCTCCCTAAAAGAGCAAGCAGAGGATATATTTTATCCTCGTTTGTTTTATGTTTTCAGTTATGTTAGGAAGGAAGGGCTATATAGAATGATAAGAGTATCAGAAAATTCTAGATTTGAACCATACCTCCAGTCTACCAGAGTGTGATCTTGAGCAAGTCCCTCCTTGAGGTTTAGTTTCCAAACATGGGGATGTCAACCTGTCTACTGAGAAGAGGTTGTAGGATTTAACTAAGGCAATTCATGCAAGCAATTAATATATAACACATAGCAAATCCTCAGTGTTGAATATTATCACAAACCTGAAATTTCTGTCATTATGAATATAACATTGGAAATTCTGGAACAATTCCTTTGAAAGGTGTGACCAATCAACAGCAAAGAGAAGATAAACTCAGCCTTTTCACGGCTCTGAGGAAAAAAGCCAATTTCCTAAATATGTAAATTTTACTTTAAGTGTGTTCCTCAGACAGTGGCATCAGCCTCTCCAGGGAGTCTGTTAGAAATGCTATATTGAAAATCTGACTCTCTGCATGTTGGCGATTACTTTCTCACACTCCGGTCCTAACATTATCTTGGGATTCATCATAGAACTACCAAATCAGAATCCATGCTTTAACAAGATCCCCAGGAAATGCACATGTGTATTAAGGTGTGAGAAACCCAAGGAAACTTGTTTTGAAAAACAAGGATCTTGTAGCAAAAGGCGAGGTAGCTTCAATTACTTATTCCCATGGCTCTGTGGTTGACCTAGATAACCTGTTAATATCTAGGTGTATCAACATTCTATTGGTAACAGATTGCAACAAGCTTAGCAGCTTAAAACAATACCCACTTATTATCTCACAGTTCTGTAGGCCAAAAGTTCCACACGGACATGGCTGAGTTCTCTGCTCAAGGCAACAAAAAGCTGAAATCAAGGTGTTGACTGGACTGAGTGCTTATCCAGATGCTCCTGGAAAGAATATACTTCCAGGGTCATTTGGGTTGTTGGTAGAATTTATTTCCTTGCAGTTGTAGGACCAAGATAGCTGACAGTTCCTAGAAGCCATCCTTCAGCCCTTGCCACATGGTTCCCTCCACCTCAGCAACAGAGAATCTCTTTTGCAACAAATTCCTCTCAAATAAAATCTCTTTGATTTCTTCTACTGGTCAGAGAAAACTCTCTGCTTTTAAAGAGTTTTTGTGTTAGACTCACCCTACCTGGGTAATCTCACTATCTGAAGGTCAAATCTGCCATGTAGTATACTAGAATCACAGGATAAAATCCACCATCTTCATAGTCTCGGGGCATGCTCCCAGGGGAGGGGAATCTAAGGGGTATTTTAGAATCCTAACACACCAGGTGTTACGGAATGAATCATGCCCCCCTCACCCCAATGAATTCATGTATTGAAACTCCAATCCCTTCAATGCAATTGTGTTTGAAGAAAAGACTTTTAAGAAGATAATTGAGGTTAAGGGAGGTCGGGGTGGCGTCCTAATCCAATCGGATTAATGTCCATATAAAAAGAGGAAGGGACCCTAGGAAAGCATGCTCACAAAGCAAAGACCACAAGAAGACACAGTGAGAAGGTAGGCATCTGCAAGTTTCACCAGAGAGGCTTCTGGAAAAATCAAACCTATTGAAACTTGATCTTAGACTTCTAGCCTCCAGAACAGTGAGAAAATTAATTTCTGTAGTTTAAGACATCCTGTCTGTGGTATTTTGTTACGGCAGCATTAGCAGACTAATACACCAAGTAATAATATCAATGAAAATCTAATTTTTAAAAATTTGAGAATTGGGGTGACAAGATCCTTTGATGAGGTTTGAAATATACTCAGTATACAAGCCAATGGAAACACCGGTGTCAGACAAGAAGACCAGGATTTGAGGAAGACAATATGAAAACTGAGATATAATGGTTATGTGTTAGAAAAGCATGTATGGGGTGGGTACAACATCAACAAGGATACCTGATCTCAAACCAGGAAAGTGAGGACCAAAAGGAGGCCCAAACTTTACCTGTACAGTGTCCACATGTACACCTAATTCTGAATTGTACCCCAGGTCTTTAAAATAAAATATATTTATCAAAAATAAAATCATGTATGAATACAATCTAGTGTAAATCAATGTTATACTATGACTTGTACTATGAGAACACAGAGAAAGAAAGGCTATCTTCAAACAAGCCCTCAATACTTTCATAGTTTGGGGTATATGATATCCAGCAGGCTAGGAAGGTGTAATCATGGGTTTAGAAAGATGTATGATGCTCTGTGTTCCTGGTGAATATTTGTGATTGCTTGTCTATTGACTGATATAGAAAAACACTAGTCCAAAAGAATCTTTGTGTAAAAAGAAAAAAAGTTATGTGAAGAGATAATACTAAGAGGGAGAAGGAAAAGAGGAGGGAAAGAAACTTGCATTTTCTTCATTTTACATTCTGGCCAATCTGAATTTTACAATGACTCTGAATAATTTAATAGTACAGTTTTATAAAAGACAGGAAATGTGTATTTTAGGAGACATACATTGACATGTTAGTTTTCAATTTATTTCTGCTCCTTTCACATTGAACAAGTGATTTTCAGATTGTGATGATGTCCTGCAGACAGACTAACAATGGGCCGATAGCTCTCAGGGGGGCATGGCTGGACATGTGGTCTAATGGGTAGATTGCCTTTTTTTATTCAGGTGAAGTTTGTGGAATTTGCTCATACATTTTAGAAAAAAAGGTCAACTTATTTCTCCAGTTCAAATATTAACTCCCTTAGAGGAGATATGCAGATTCAGAGTCATCATGGTTCTAGAACCTAAAATATAATATGAATCAGTTAAACATTGAAGATCCAGTGTCCCTGCCCTTGCATTTAGAGATGCACTCAGAAGCAAGTAAAGACCACAAGGTAAACCATAGATCATTTAATAAAGCAAATGTCCAGCTATGAGCCTCAGACATATTTCAGAACTCCTATGAAGGCTGGTATAATCACATTTTTAAATTAGAGGGTTTTTCCCCCAAAAAAACTTTTGAAAAAGAAAGGGATTATTATGAAATTAACTGTAACAAAGGTAGGCAGGGAATGGCAAAGGTTATCCTGCATGAGATGTGACTAATCCCCAAACTAACTTCAATTAGAAGACAACTATCCTTGGTTGTGGGGATTGCCCTTCTCTTATGTCTTTGAGTCACATTTTGTGGGTGAACCTATACTTCAAAGACAAAGATCAACAAGAGTGTGTTTTGGGTGTAAGATTTCCTGCAGCTGAGACTTACGTACTTACATAATGCAGGGCTAGTGGGAAAAGGTTGCCTTTTCAGGGAGGTCCTGGAATAAGTCCCTTAAAAGGGACACTTGGATTTCCCAGTAGGTTTTTAAAGCATAATCATAAGCTGTTTCCTGGTCAGCTTTCAGAATCTCATCACCTTTCCTCTCCATCAGCAACAGCCAAAGTGTCCTGACCAACACCTATAACTCACAGGAACTCCCAAGTCTCATAGGCAAGACTTCCTGCCTATGATGACCTTGAGTTCACAGCTTCCCAAGTCCTATTTTTCCCAGAAGATAGCATTTAGAAATCTCTAGAGGAATTTCTCCCATGGAGAGTCACCATTGATCCCTTAGCCAATATCACAGCTGTCCTTTTTTTCTAGCCAACAGCTGTGGATGTAACTTGTAGCTAATACTATGAATCTGAAGTCTGAATGCATGAGTGAGTGAGTAAATGCATGGATGGATGCTGACTGGCAGAGGTTCCCAATAGGGGCACAAAATTCCATCCACACACCTCCAGGCAATCACTTCATCAGCCATTATTTTGGTAAGTTGACTGTCACCTTCTCTGTCACCTTTCTCTCACTTCACGCATCAGGCTGAAATGAACAAGAGCTTCTATTCATGAAAGGTTGGGGCTTTAGTGCAGAAAGCGCTGCTAAATTCATTATAACTTCCGATTACCAGTTTTTTGTAGCTTCTCTGGCATTTACACAAAGCTTCATCTAGTGTGTGGGGTGGAGCATTCTTCCTGTTTTGTTGTTGTTGTTGTTGTTTCTTAGATAATTTTTGAATTTTAGGAGCCTGCATATTTATGCCACAGGAAGTTTGTGCAGTAAGTTCTACACATGCTAGCTAGAACCATTTATTACATTAACTGGAAAGAGAGGAAAATTATTTTTGTTCCTATTATCCCCAAAATTATATAAGACACAATTTTTCTCACGCATATGACAGTTTTTCTCTCTTTCTCAGCAGTATGGGAAATCTGTGAGTCACCATCCACAACAACAAGATACATGGCATCTAAGAGCTCGTTTGCTGCCTTTGTGGTTAATTTTTTAACTAGAAAAGGTATTTCAGAAGGTTTAGAATTTCATCTCAACTGATGGATTCCAAGATTGGGAAATGGAGGGCAGATTCTTCCTATCCAGGATGGTGTCCCTCACAGTCATGTGCATGTGACCACAGCTCTTGAATAGGCAGTCACATTAACCTTGCAAGCAGAGTTTACTTAAAGTTGAAACTAAACTTAAAGGAAGCCAGAACCCAGCACAACCAAGAAAACGGGAAGTAGAGAGAGTTAATGTGGACAGGAACTGGTAAGTTCCCCATGGTGTGTCTGTGGGCATCACATCAGAAGTCCCCACCCACCCACCTCCTTCCCAAAGTGGTCCTGAGGGAAACACAGGCAGAAGCATCGGGGCCATGTGTATTGGCCACAGTGGTTCTGGCCACAGCGGACCATTTACCAGCTCTGCTTAATATAACTAGTTCCCTTAACTTACTCTATTTAGAGCAAGTTTCAGCACCTGGCAGGTGACATTTAACTTTGTTCCTTTGAAAGGGCACCCAGAGGCCATTACTACCCAGTTCCCAAGTTGCTTTCAGGACTTGAACTCATGTCTGAACTAATGGCAAGCCACACAGTACTTTACCCACCTCACACCCACACATGGAAACCGAGCTCAGTTCAGGCTGGTCTTTAAGAGTATCTTGTTTGAAAGTTTATGTCACTGTAAAGGTGCCCATTCTCCAGGACTCTATGAGAACGAAAGCACAATGAATGCTCTTCATGAATATATTATTTCACATTTATTTTTAATTTTTAATTTTTAATTTTTTATTTTTGAGTTGGAGTCTCACTCTGTCGCCCAGACTGGGGTGCAGTGGCCGCTCCCGGCCACCGCAGCCTCGACCTGCTGGGTTCTGGCGATCCCTCCGCATCAGCCTTCCGAGTAGCCGGAATTACAGGCGCGCGCTACCACACCCGACTGATTTTTGATTTATTGTAGAGATGAGGTCTCACTAAGTTGCCCAGGCGGGTCTCGAACCTGCTGGCTCAGGCAATCCACTCACCTCAGCCTCCCAAAGGCGCGGGATTACAGGCTGAGCCACTGAGCCCGGCTATTTCACATTTATTAAGCACTTACAATGTGCCTGGTCCTGTGCTAAATACGGGACATGGACAAGTCCGTTTAATTCTTATAGTAGCCCTATGGTATAGAGGAAACTGAGGCACAGAAAGGTTAAATGACTTGCTCAAGATCACATAGCTGCTAAATGGACAAAAAATGCAGTCTGACTCCCGAGCTTATGCTCTTAACAAGTATATTCTTCAGGTTCCATCCAGTATATTCTTCTGACTCCACAAAATACTTTTGTGAGTAGGTGTGGACGTACGTGTGTGTGTGTGTGTGTGTGTGTGTGTGTGTGTGTGTGTGTGTGCTCAATATGTATATAAGTGGATTTCTGGAAGAGAGATGCCAGAGGTGTCACAGGGCAAAAAGAAGTGGAAGAAGAAGAAAAATATCTTCAGGGCCTTGGAGCACTCTTCACGGACATAACTTTCCTGTATATTCTAAAGGTGCCCTTTTAGGCAGCATCAACAGGAGGCTGCTGGCAGGATATATAGCAATTTCTCACTCTGTCCCAGTGACAATTTGAGGAGAACAATTCAATAAAACAGTATTCACCAATTACTGGGGTTTCTAAGGAATTTCTTTGGGAAAGGTGTGAATTGCAGTAAACAGTAAGTCCTAACCTTTTCAGGTCCCAAAGCTTGCTTTCCCCAGCTCTGCTTTGAGAAAGGGCACAAGGATTTAAAAAAATCCAAAATAAGAAAGGATATCTCCATCTCATACTATCTTATAAAAAGAAACTTAATCCTATTTTGATTTTTTTCTCCCCAAAGCAACCTCTATCATCACAGAGACTTCACAGGCAACAAGGGAAGCCTGTGATCTGGTTATTAAAACATGAGCTCGACAAAATTATGAACTTCACAGCAACTTGGATGGAGTTAGAAGTCTATAATACTGAGTGATCTATCATAGAAATAAAGAACTGAGTGCCACATGTTCTCACTCATAAGAGGGCCTTGAACAATTATCAGAATACTATAAGAAAGGGATTGGCGGTATTGGGATACTGCCAGGGGAGGGGGGAGGGCACATGTCATCAACAAGGGTACCTGCATAATGAATATGGATATACCTAACCCTGAATTGTACCCCACATCTTTAAAGTTAAAAATTAAAAAACTAAGCATGAGCTATTCTTCAGAAAGTAGTTCATTCTGACACCTTGGTGGGGAATTTAAGACGTAACAACGGTAATCTTGTGGATTTGGAAGACTATGGCTTTGTGGATTAAGTTGTCATCTCTCTCGTTCTTTCTCCACAGAACTTCTACTAAACAAGAAAAGTCCTATGTGGTTGAAAATATAAAAGATGAAAACAGTTTGTTTTCTATTTCTATTAACATAGGCCCAATAAAATCACTGCTAGAAAAACGTAGACATGATTTAGGGTTACATTCTTATTTGGGGGAGTAGGGGTGACAAAGTCTAAATATGAGACCTGAATATTCTCAATACACATCTCAAGGTTTGGTCTCATTCTGAATACCACTTCATTTCTCACCTTTATGGCATTTTTTATATACCCCCATTTGATTAAGATGACAACCCGGAGAAGGTTGTTTGGAAGCTCTCACTGAATCAATATAAGTTTTGGGCTAGCATTCTTTGCTCTGATGTCTTTCTAAAGAGAGTTAAAACAAAAGTCATTTTTACTTATTTACTTATTTATTGACTGTTCAACTTCCAATGAATTTATTCAACTGAACTATCATTTAGTCCATATGTCACAGTTTGGTCCACAAGAAAATTATGGGTGGTTTTGCAAAAGACCTAACAAAAGGCCTATGCAAATATTACTTTTGATCTGCCACTCCAGTAATTCTAACTTAAAAAAAAAAATAGAGATAAACAAAAAAGTCACATTAACTTGACTCAGCAAACACGTGTGAGAATTTTTGTTACTGTCAAGATTGGTAAACTTCAGTTTCTGGAATTGAAAACTGTGACAGTTAATAATTTTGATGGTATATTTTTTTCATGGTGACTTAAAGATAATAGATATTAGTACCAAGAACATACCTTCAAATATGTTTAGTGTCCTAAATTAGGGCGCAGATTTGGACCTGGAATCTTAAGACTAATTTAAATCACTCTCAGACTTTCTTATCTTTTCCACCATCATATTCTCTTCCAGTTGGAACATCAGTCTTCTTTATGGAGAAATTGGGAGCTGTGATTTAATAGTTTTGTTTTCTATTGGTCATTTGTTCATATTGCATGATTGGCCCCAAGCAATGTTATTCTTATCTCATCCTCGGCTGTCTTGTTGTTCTGAAAATACCGGAGAAATTTCTTTCTATTATGGTTGGCATGTTTTACAAACATCCATCAACTCAGTATTATTAGGTAATTATACGCTTCTATCATGCTATTTTCAATTTTTGTTCACAAGAATCATTTTTAAAGATGTGTGGCCCACTTGACCAAATTAAATCAAAATCCTATTTTGATTTCGTAATATAATACTGGAGATAGTTTCCAAGTTAAAGTGATTTTTTTTTCTACTGTGTTGATTGGTAGAAGTTTTTACTGAGTAGAACTGAAGTAAAATAAGCAAAGACAGAAGCCAAGAGTTGATCATCAATATGAGGTCACAGTGGTGACCATAGGTTCCATGAGGACACAGAGATTGCTTGTTTTTGTTTTTGTTTTTTACCAGAGTATATGGTAAGTGGTAGACACTCAACATGTTTTGGTTAGATAAATTAACAAAAGGGTGATGGGAAGAAGAGTTCCTCATATAATTCTAGATGCATCAACTGCCGTGTTTCCCCAGTTGCCCAAAGACAATGTGTTCTTCATAGTCATGGTACATCTCATACAACTAAGTCAGATCAGGTAAACAGCATCTTCCTCAAGAATGGAATTGAGAAGAAAGTCATATTTGGTGCTTAAAAGTGTGAAGGTGCTTCCATGCACGGTGACAAGAGAGGCTGAACTGCTCCTAAGAATGGTTTTCAACGTCCCCACCTCATCAACAATGTCACACGATAAGACGAGTTACCCCTGAGTGACACCTCCTGCTTCTCAAGGTTGCGTTCTCTAAGCCTCAAGTTCCTTGTCTGCGAAATGGCAGAAGATTGGTTAAAGGTGGTAAATGAAGAAGTTGCAGTTTCTGGATTAGAAATTTTGGGAATCTCTGGAAGATATAAGGATAGATGATTAATTTAAAAAATCAAATCACAGGCTGGCAACCTCTAACTGACCATGGGTAAGGAGTTGCTGTCTAGGGCAGTGCAATCTTTCTCCATGGAAACACAGCAAGGGCTGAGTCCAGTGCTGATGATCTCTGAACTAATTGATTAAAGAGCAGCTGAATAGCTATGCCAGTTGGTCTCTACACTCATTTATCTCCCCATATTTGGCAGTTGGCCATGGTTTTGTGTTCAGGTTAAAACTGGGAGAATTCTCTCTAAATCAAGTGCTCTGCTTTAAAGATGAGATGTAAGTATTGGGACAGGAGAGAAAAGTGGACCACAACTATGAATTTAGATATAAAATAGAAAGGTAGCTCCTTCTTGAAGTACAGTGGGTTAAAGCACATTGCCTCCTAAGTTTGGCAGTCATGGAGGTGCCATGCTCTTGGCCCCCTCTCCTAGGGAAGCCTAGATTCTGTCATTCTCTGTCCACTGGAGAGAACATTCCCAGTGAAAGTAGAGCCCACTGCAGAGATATACTTCATATCTGCTGGGGAAAACCTTCATTAGCTGCCTGTATTAATCACTCCAGCCCTCAACTTCTAAAACTAAATGTAGAAGCAAGAACCACTAAATATTTGAAAAGACACAAATAGTAAATTGAAAAAAATAAAATAAAATCTGGAACTATAACAATAATTCTAGGGAGAAAGAAAAAAATGAAAGTGTGCTAAACACCTGTTTAAAAGCATGTGGGTTATATATATTGATTCTTAACAAAAGGAAAATGTTTAAATACATTAAAATATATGGTTGAACTGGAGCTAACTGGAAATAGGATGTAGAGATTCCAAAATGCTATTGTAAGACACAGCACAATACAAACACAAAAAGAAAACCACAACCAAATCCAATCACTTAATCCAGTCAATTCAGTGACAGGAATAAGTAGAAAATTACAGCAAGCAGAAAAGAAAGTAAAATGACAAAAATAAGATCATAGATACATGTACTCACAACAAAAGCCTCATCAAAACACAAAAACTTTCATATTTAAAAGAAAAAAATGCATATATGTGTTTTATAAAAAAAATACTTTTAAAATGATTTGAAAATATGCAGGTTTAGATACATTTACCAAGCAGAGGATAAAGAGACAATTCCTAGAGAAAGAAATAGAAATTGTCTATAAATCTATGAGAAAATAGCCTCTAGCAAGAATACAAAGGTGAATTGAAATGACCACGAGATACCATTTTCCACATGGAATAAGATAGGCAACATTTTAAACAACTGGTGACAGCCAGGGCTGGTGAGGTTGGAGGGAAACTGACACTGCTGATAGAACTCAAAATTGTCTGGGATTCTCCATGTCATGGAGTGAGGGCTACAGGGAGATGGAACAAGAATGAAATGGTCCCATTTGTCTCCAGGAGGAAGACTGGGAGACAAGAGAAAGGTACCCTGGTGACAAGTTGTGCCTACAGGTCATGTCATCCTAAAGGGGAGAGATCCAGATTCAGCTCGGATTTTTCCTTATTTTCTTCTTAAGTGTAAGTCTTTTTGCTAGTGTGCCTCAATTTCTCCCCATGCCTTACTGCTCTCCTCTAGATAAAGTGAGACTGCATGCTTAAATTGCTTTTACAGAATACAAAAAATTACATCACGTGTGGCATTATCATTTTTTATAATAATAATTTTTAAAGTACTGATATGCTCCCACAGAAAGCACAGGGAAGATAAAATGTGTATAAAATTGGCTGCCTATCACCACCAAATGCTTTTATTCTCCCTCAAAATTTTTAAAACATTTTAAAAGAAGTACATTCGGCATCCTTGGATAGATCCAAATCTATGGTCAACTTGTTTTCTTTATAGAAATGCAACAAGATGTTCCGCTGCTCCCCCACAGCTGTGCCTGTCTAAAGCATTCATAATCACGAGGCTTCTTAGAGAGCCCACTTAGGAGAAGCCAAAGAAAGTGCTTTTAGCAGCTGGGTCCCAAACCCAGGCCACAGGTCTCAGTGTAGCTTGTCAACCCTGAAGTGGGAAGCAGGGACTCAGGATTTTGGTTATACCTTCCATAGTTTGCCTTTTACTGTCACAGTTGCTTTTGTTTCTAAGGGTGACATCTGAGTAGGCTTTTGACACTGGGGAGAGAGAGACTTCCACAAGTCAGGAATGACAGGGCTTCTCAGAGGGGATGCAACTTTCTTCTTCTTCAAGACCATTGGTATAATCTTCAAAACACAGCTCATCCATAGAACATTTGTATTAACCTGACATCTATTTGAGAATCATCAGTCTATACAGAAAACAGTTTTAAAAAACGATATTAGGCAGATACCAGTATACTGGAGGAGGAGTTAAGATACTGGGTTGAAGTTCTAGAGTAGGCTGTTATATCTGCAACCTTGTATAAGTTACTTCAATTCTTTGTGCCTCTGATGGTTTCTATTTAAAATGTGATAATAACAGAACCACCCTCAGAGACTTGTTATGAGAATTAAATGAGATAATGTGGTGGGG
Source organism: Carlito syrichta (assembly GCF_000164805.1). Taxonomy (NCBI): domain Eukaryota; kingdom Metazoa; phylum Chordata; class Mammalia; order Primates; family Tarsiidae; genus Carlito; species Carlito syrichta. The sequence goes on along the minus strand of NW_007258069.1, from coordinate 157,786 downwards.
TATTCTACTTGCCATTGGTATGTGGCAAGTACTTAATAAATTGTAGCACTGGTTTTTGTTATTGTGTCATTCATACTTCACTTTCACTCAACAGTCATTATTTCATGAGCAGCATTAGCAAATGGAGGCAGCAAGCAAGGTAACATCTGCTCACCTGGGAGGAACAGACCGGGTGGCCTAGGTTACACTTACTGGCACATACCAGGAAAAGCCAGGCTTCTGTGGGTGAGATAATTTTAAAATGTAGAACATATTAAGTACCTGCTACCAATTGTTGGGTCAGCTGAGGGGCATAACTGGGAATTAAATTCCAACTGGAATCAAACTAGATTTCTAAGGCTTCTTTAAGGTAATCTGAAGATGAGAGAACAATCCTTCTTGTCTGACAGGTGAATTCAAATTCAGATCCATAGCCTCAAACTACATGATCCCCAAGTTCTGCTGCAATTATGTTTTTGAATGAAGGCTTACGATTCCTCCTCCTGATCCAGTGTCAGTGGAAAAAGAGGAGAACGTTGATAGATGCAGATAAATAGAAATTATAAGAAAGAGTCAAATGGGAATGCTAGAAATAAAATCATAACAGAAATGATGAAGGCCTTTAAAGGCTCAACATTTACAGGCATGACACAGCCTTTATATAAAACACTCCACCCAACAACAGCAGAATATACATTCTTTCCATGCGCAAATGAAACAGTCACCAAGATAGACCATATTCTGAGCCATAAAACAAACCTTAGGGAAATAACCAGTGAACATGGAAAGAGATCAAAAGAAATTACCAAAATTGAAACACAGAGAAAAAAAAGTGAGAGAAGAAAAAAGAACAGGGCTATGGAACAGTTCAAACATTCTAATAAGTCAATAGTATCCCAGAAGGAGAAGAGAAAGAGAGCAGAAAAAAATAAAAAAGATAATAACCAAGAATCTTTCAAAAATAATATAATAGTTTATAAATATAGTGTAAATAACAGATCTAAGAAATTTGGAGAAATCCAAACGGGATCAATATCCCCACTCAAGCACACACACACACACACACACACACACACACACACACACACACACACACCCTGCACACAAACACACATGCCTAGACATATTAAATCTAAATTGGAAACCAAAAATAAAGAGGAAATCTTGAAGGAAGCCAGAAGAAAAAAAGGAAAAAAAAACACATTACTTATTGAACAACAAAGATAACATTACAGCAGATTTCTTGACAAACACCATGCAAGCAAGAAGATGATAAATTGACACCATTAAGATATTAAAAATGAAGATGGCTAACCTAGTATCCTATACCCATTGAAAATACTTTTCAAAAAATGGCTTCTAGACAAATAAAATTAGAATTTGTTATCAATAATTTGGCTTTACGTGAAATGTTAAAAGAAATTCTTCAGGCAAAAAGAATATGACACGAGGCAGAAGCTTAGATCTATATAAAAAAAATGAAGAGTCTCAAAAATGATTAAAAGTGAAGATAAGCATATTTTCACCTTAATAATTGTTCTAAAAGAAATTGACAGCCTAAAGCAATGTATTGTAGATAAATAGAATATATAAAAATTAACTAAATATCAACAATAGCACAAAAAGGAAAGAAAATAATTGGAAGTGAGTTGTATATTGTATGTGATGCGATATTCTGTTATTTAAAAATGCACCTTAAAATTAAAGAAGTATATTGTAAATCATAAGGAAACTACTAAAACACTTTTAAAAGAGATATAAGCAATAAGTCAATAGTGGAGAATAAGATGGGAAGAAAAAGAAAATACTCAATCCCAACAAAGGTAGAAAATGAAGGGAAAAAAGAAAAGAGGAAACAAATAGAAAACTAGTAAAACAGTAGAGTTTAGTGCAATTATATTAATAATTACATTAAACTTAAATAGTTTATCTATACTAATTAAAACATGAAAATGATCAGATTGCATAAGAACACAAAAACATCCATATGTTATCTACAAGAAACACTTTAAATATAAAGACATGGACAGATTGAAAATAAAAGGATGTAAAAAGTTATACAACAACACTAATTTAAAAAAACCTAGAACAGCTATCATAATATTAGACAAAGTAGACTTGGAACAGGAAAGATTTTATCAGAGATAAAGAGGGGCATGTCATCATGGTAAAGACTTCAGTTTTCCAAGAAGACATGAAAATCCTAAATATGTATGTACCTAACAACAGAGCTTCAAAAGTTATAAAGCAAAAATCATAGAACTGAAGAGAAGAATAGGCCAATCCACAATTATATTTGGAGATCTCAACACTTCTCTCTCATTAATTGATAGAATATATAACAAAATCAGCAAGTATGTAGAAGATCTGAACAATACTACCAAGAAACTTAACCAAATTGACATTTCTATAATACTGTACCCAAACATTCATCATGACCATACTCTGAGTGTATTTACAGCAGTCCATAGAGGAAAATGTAAAACATAAAAATCTTTACGTAATTTTTATATTAGCAAAATGATCACAAATTAATGAACCAAGTTTTCACTTTAAGAAACTATAATAAAAAAGTAAATTAAACTTGACATAAGCTGGGCTCGGTGGCGCAGCCTGTAATCCCGCGCCTTTGGGAGGCTGAGGTGAGTGGATTACCTGAGCCCACAGGTTCGAGACCCACCTGGGCAACTTGGCAAGACCTCATCTCTACAATAAATCAAAAATCAGCCAGGCGTGGTAGTGCACGCCTGTAATTCCAGCTACTGGGAAGGCTGAGGCAGAAGAATCGCTGGAGCCCAGTAGGTCGGGGCTGTGGTGGCCGGGAGCGGCCACTGCACTCCAGGCTGGGTGACAGAGTGAGACTCCAATTCAAAAAAAAAAAACTTTACATAAGCAGAAGAACACATGAAAAATAATAGCAAACATCAATGAACTTTATTTTAAAAGAAAGATATAAAACAGAAAACCATCAAGATTGATGGAGAAAAACAAGTCAAGACACAAATTACCACTATAAAATGAAAGAATATTAAAAAGATGTAACATCAGTTACTATATGAAAATAATAAAATAAGCAAATAGATAAACTTAAATAGTTTAGATCAGGGATTGACCAACTTTTTCTGTAAAGGTTCAGATGGTAAATATTCTAGATTTTGTGGTCCACACACTGTTTTTATGGCTTATTTGATCATTTCCAACTCTTTAAAAAGATGAATATCATTCTCAGCTTATAGACCTTACAAAAATAAACTGCATTTGGCTCATGGACAACATTTTGCTAATGTTTAAAATTGGTGAAATGGACAAATTCTTTAAAATCTCACACTATCCAAGTTCACTCAAGAAGAAATAAATGACTTGAACACTTCTATATCTATTAGATCAATTAAATTTATAAATTAAAACATTTCGACCACAAACCCTCCAGACCCCAATAGCCTCACTGCCAATATCCTACCAAACATTTAAGGATAAAATATACCAAATTTTTATCAGAAATTTGAAGAGGACTGAACACTTTCCACTTTATTCTATGAGATCAGCATTATGCTGATGCCAAAGTCTGACAAAAACACTATAAAAAAAATAGACCAACATCTTTCTTGAACATAGACACAAAAATTCTCAATAATTTGCAAATTAAATTTAGCACATATAAAAGACTAATACATCATAGCAAAGTAAGATTATTATACAAATAAAAAGTTTAGTTTTTACATTTTAATATAATTCACTATATCAGTAGAATAAAGAAAAAATTCATATAATAATCTTAGTACAAGAAAACCACTGGAAACATTCAATATACATTCATGTTAAAAAATTAAGCAAATTAAAAATGAATGGAAACCTCTACAAACTGATAAAAGGCACCTATGAAAAAATTATCATCATATTTAATCATAAAAGGCTGACTGCTTTCTCATTAAGAATAGAAATAAGGCAAGGCACTACTTCTATTTCAGATAAAAAAAAATTACAAGCTAAACAGATTTGAAGGGAAAAAAGATCTATTTACAGATGACACGACTGCCTATGTAGAAAAACCCAAAGGATCTACTAAAAACTAAGTTAGCAAGATCATAGGATATAAGACCAATACAAAAATTAATTTTATTTCTACATATTAGCAAGAAACAATTGGAAATAGACATTTTTTAAAAATTATGTTTTACAATTACACAAAAGTTATAAAGTATAGGCAGTATCTACATGTTGAAAAGTAAAAATCTTGAATGAGAAAAATAAAAAATATATGAATAAATAGAGATATATACCATTTTTATGAATTATAAAGCTCAATATTATTAAGATGCCAATTCAGTTCTAAATTGAATACAATCCTAAGGAAATTCTTAGCAGGAGCTTTTGTGGAAACTAACGAGCTGATTCAAAAATTTATGTGGAAAACCAGCCTAGAAAACAATTTTGGAAAGGAAGAATAAACTTACACTACTTGATGTCAAGACTTACTATAAAGTTCTATTAGTACAAAAAGAATGCTGTTGGTGAAAGTGTAGAAACACAGACCAGTGGAACAGAATATACAGTCCAGAAATAGTCCAATGCATACGCAGTCAACTGATTTTTTTTGAACAAGGTACAAAGGTAGTTCAGTGAATAAAAGTCATTATTTTTAAAAAATGGTGCTAGAACAATATGATATCAATGTGCAAAAAACAACCCCAAACAGCCAGGCACGGTGGCTCAACCCTGTAATCCCAGCACTTTGGGTGGCTGAGGTGAGAGGATTGCCTGAGCTCAGGAGTTCAACACCAGCCTGGGCAACTTGGTGACACCACATCTCTACAATAAATAAAAAATCAAGCCAGGTATGGTAGCACATGCCTGTAGTTCCAGCCTCTTGGAAGGCTGAGGCAGAAGGATTGCCTAAGCCCAGCAGGTCAAGGCAGCAGTGGTTGTGGGTGTGCGACTACACTCCAGCCTGGGCAACGGAGTGAGACTCTGACTCAAAAAACAAACTAAAAACTCAATTTGTACCTTGCATTGTATACAAAATTGTGGATCACAGACCTCAACGTAAAACCTAAAACTAAAAACTTCTAGAAAAAATAAAATTTTGGATTGAGTTAGGCAAAAACTACTTGCATATAATATTAAAAGTAGAATATATAAAACGAAACATTTGCTAAATTGGTCTTCACTATAAATACAAATTTTTTGTGTTCTAAAATTGCTGTTAACACAAAAAATACAAGCCTAAAACTGAATGAAAACATTGGCAAAACACATAACTGATGTTTTAAAAAGTTGTATTTATGATGCACAAAGAACTCTCAAGACTAAATAAAAAGAAAACAAACCAATAAAAATGAGCAAATGATTTAAACAGATATTTTACCTGTATATATATATATATTCGTATGGATGGTAAATAAGCATGTGAAAAAGATGCAAATATAATTAATTATTAGAGAGATACAAATTAAAGTCACAATGAGCCACCATTATATACCTCTTATAATGGCTAAAACTTATTTTCTACAATTGCCAATGAATTTCTCATAAGCTGCTGATGTTGAAAAAAGTGTATGGCACTTTCTTATAAAATTAAATATACATTTGCCTTATAATCTATTCATTTTCCCCTACACAAAACAACCTGTTTATGAATGTTTACAGAACATTTATTCATTATTGCCAAAAAACTGAAAATAAGCCAAATGTCTTTCAACTAGTAGATAAACCAAGTTTATTTATATAATCAACTACATTCTCTATAATTCCATTTATATGATGTTCTTGAAAGAGCAAAGATACAGATACAGAAAATAAATCAGTGGTTGCCAAGGGGTTGAGATTATGGGGATGATTGATATTATAAGGCCTGAGGGGCATTTTTGGAGTGATGACATATTCTATATAGTGATTGTGGTTATATGACTGTGCTTATCAAAACTGACAGAAATATCGATTTATAAGGGTGAATTATACTGCACGTAAATACTACTTAATGCACCTAACTTTGAAAACCAATCTCAGCAAGATGACCATGCTAGGTCAATCCACCATTTTGAAACAATGAATCTTCGGCTTGAACCCCAGCCTTCTATGTGAACCAATAGGTTAGGTATTTACACTGGCCGAAGACAACACCAGACTTAATTACCTCACTTTCCTACTATGGAGTAGTAGACAGATCACTCTTCATGATAGGATAAGTAATATGGTATCAACAAGCTGCAAATTGTGGACATAGAATAAGATGCTGAATCTTGAAGCCTGATCTTGGGTCATGCCCTCATGCTCCCATCCCAGGAGAGAAACAGGTGGACAAAACCAACTGCATTAAAAATGGCCTTGTGTTGGCTTTCTTGAATATACTTCACAGAAGCATAGAGAATACTTTAAGGGAAACGGCTGATTTCAGAGGGTATTCCCCAGCAAAAAAACTTTAATTTTAATTGATGGAACATTTTTCTCATAGTTGGCTTCTTTACACCAATCTAGGCAGGAAATCCCTTTTGGCAAGTGCTCAATTTACATTAGGTCAGAATACCTGTTGACACATTCTCTGGTGAATTACAGAATGGGGTTTCCATATTATGTAATAAACAATAGCCCTTTGAAGTTCTAAGTATCTTATGTTTGTTTTTCTTATTAGTCTCCAAAACATCAGCACACATTACCGCTTATCACATATAAAAGCTAAACCAAGGATGGGGTGGGTTCTTACTTGTTTCTAAAACCCAGCTAAAGAAAATGGCTGCATTTAGAAGAAAGGGCGATGGAGACTTAATTCTATTGCCAAACTGCTGGTAAAGATCAGCCTCATGTCCGCGGGAGGGGATCACTAGAAAACAACTCTTTTTCACCTAAACCATTTGTTTTTGAACAACCTCATTAATTTTATCTTCTGAAAAGAACTTGGCCATCAAATTTATATCAAATACCAGAAGGCTGTCTTTTGGTTTTGAAAGGTGTCTGAGTCACTTAAGAATCACAGGGGTCTGTGCTTGAGGAAGAGTTTCTTTGGTGTTGAAAGGTGTCTGAGTCACTTAGGATATGTAGAAGGATGGCTCCCTGCCAGCACGTGGGTTATCTAACATCTGAGCAGCCCAAAGTTCATGTTGGCTGTTTGCATTAATCACCATAATTTGACTAACAAGCCTGAAGTGACAGCTCAGCATCAGCATGGCACTAGGGCCACAAACTGAACAAAGATGAGAAGAAAAAAGGGACAGTGGTGAGGCAGAAATCCCCCATTCCCCTTCCATGGCAGTTGAGAATTTCCAAAATGTCAGTAAAGTCATCAGCAATTCAAATACACAAAGACAGTGAGGAGGAAGCCCAGGTGGGAAGAGGACAATTCCAACTTCACATTCTCCAGTCCACGTTTTTCCATCTTCCTACAAATATTAGCCTGTTTCTCTCTGACTTTTGCCAGTAGTTCTGTGCTTGGTGTAACCTTGCCTAGAGCTCAGGGCACTTTGGCTTCATTAGCGAAGCTATTCAAGAATCCTTCCGATTTCAAATAGATTTTGTTGTCTTCTGTCCAAAAAATATAATTCTATCCCCCAAGACCTGGGGAAGAATAGAATTTTTCAGAATTTCATCAAAATAAGAATGAACATTTTATTTACAAGGAAACAGAGGGTAAAGCTAAATTCTTCCCCACCCTACCACCATCCCCATACAAACACTTTGAAAGGCATAGAAACAAATCATTGTTGAGCATAGTTTACTATTTCTTCAGTAACTCAAGTCAAGCAATTGATTGGCTTAATTCCTGGGCAAAACTCTTTAATCTCTCATAGTTTTCAACTCAACCTTGTCTCTTTCAGTTTGTCCAAACTATGTTACCTGACCAAGTATTGGCTATACATTTTTTTTTTTTTTTAAGAGTTGGAGTCCTACTCTGTCGCCCAGACTGAAGTGCAGTGGCATGCTCCCAGCCACCGCAGCCATGACCTGCGGGGCTCTGGCGATCCTTCCACCTCAGCCTTCCAAGTAGCCGGAACTACAGACATGCGCTACCACGCCCAGCTAATTTTTGATTTGTTGTAGAGACGAGGTCTTTCCAAGTTGCCAGGGCGGGTCTTGAACCCGCAGGCTCAGGCAATCCATTCGCCTCAGCCTCCCAAAGTGCTGGGATTACAGGCTGAGTCACCAAGCCCGGCTGGCTATACCTTTTAATGAGACATGGTTTTAAATCAAGCTCCTTTTGAGTGGTCAGCTTGACCTGCTGGTCATGTGATGGCACTGTCCCTGCAATCAAATAGCTTCTTCAAAAATTATCTCCATTTCATGAACTGAGTTTCACAGAATACAATTTCCATGGGATGTCATTTTGTGTTAAAAAAAAAAAAGTTTTAATGAATAAATGAGAAAAGATGAGCAAATGCATTTGTGAGACTCTGTTTTAAATCAAGCTTGAACAAGAAGTAGGGTTCCTCAGAACCTTCTGGTGTTTGTGTGCTTTGTGAATCTTCACAAGCAAATATGGCACTTATAGTTTACCAAAGTTATTTAACAAAGGAACCCTTTTAATTATCTCACCCATAACACCTGTTGTTCCGTGTAACACAGTTTGGGGATTTCTGTTAACCTCACAATTTCCCTTGCCCAGGACAGGAGAGACTACTTCTAGGTCTAAAAACCCAATACTATATTTCATCCTGTGGTCAGAATCCCACCAGCAGCTCCTAGCTCATTCACAGACAGGTATAATTGACACAACCTGAAACTAATCCCTCCTGCATGAGGTTACCATCATGTCATCTCTCCAGATACTGGAGATGTGTATTTTATGGAAGAGTAGACTTACAAAACTGAATTCATTACAGTTATACTTTATGCTACTTCACACATATGGTAACACCAAAAAGCATGTAATCTCACATCACCCCAAGTTAGTTTATAGCCCAAGGGCAGGTAATGTTACCTCCCCACCTAATAGGCGGCTTGCTTTCTTCTTAACGGACTATAGTCTTTAAGTCTGTTTCTCAGAGAGTAGCCATAACACATCATGAAATATCCCGGATATTTAATAAAATAGAACTAGACATGGCTTTACTTTAAGTCATACCTGTCTTCTTGTTCATAAAATAAAACCGTATTTAAAGGAAAAACAAGTTCTCTTCACAAATATAAATCTGCCGATTACTAAACTAAATTTTAATTTCTGAAAACAAGAATATACAATGATATACTCCTCTTTTAATTGCTAAATGAGTCTTATTTTTTTAAATAGTAAGAATGGATTATATTTGGAGAAATCTTATTTTGATTAAGTCAAAAACTTCTGTGCATATTTTCTGTGTATGTGTATGTTTTAGGTGTGGGTTCTTAGCATTTGGAAGAAAACAAAGACCGCTGAGTGCAGGAGGAGGTGTCTCCTGTTTTCACAGAGATTTCAATGCTTGAGTCATCCTTGTCATTTCAGACTCAACTGCCCAAAACTGAGTCACAGGGGTGGAGTAAAGTGGGGGCTAAACTGAGTTTTGAAATAAATCCAGCCACTTTGATAAGTGTCACCTGTGATGGTCACCTATGGAGGCTTCCTCATACATGGCCACTTCTTTGTACCTTTTCTAGTTTCTTCCTATCATTCTCCAGAAAACAATGTGTTTAGGTGCTTGTCCATTTCCTCAAAATGCCATCTCCTCTTGGAGATGACATGGTTACAAGCAAAACAACTCTAAATATTTAGACTTGTATAGCTTAACACCAATATATCCTGAGGTTTTCCATATAGAACAGTAGTTAACTAATTAAAACCTTAGAATAAAGATCAACCTGTACTTATTTTAATATATCTTAGAGTCATTGTGAGGAATAAGTGTACTAGTATTTGTAAGGCAATTTGAGTAGGGTTTAGCACAGAATGTGTGTACTTAAATGTAAACAACAAATATCAACTATTATTACTACTGCTGCTATCAATCTCAGACTATTCCCTTGAAAATTAAACTTTACAATAAGTGAATTATGTTTTAGGTACTATCTTCTCAAATTATGGCCCATGTGTTCTGCAGACAAGCAGTGGCAGTATCACCAGGTACCTTGTCAGAGGTGCAGAATCTTGGGCTCCATCCTTGATCAACAGAATCAGAAACTACATTTTTTTTTTTTTTTTTTTTTGAGTTGGAGTCTCACTCTGTCGCCCAGGCTGGAGTGCAGTGGCCGCTCCTGGCCACCGCAGCCTCGCCTGCTGGTCTCCGGTGATCCTTCCGCCTCAGCCTTCCAAGTAGCCAGAATTACAGGCATGCGCTACCACGCCCAGCTGATTTCTTTTTGATTTATTGTAGAGATGAGGTCTCGCTGTCCAGGCAGGTCTCGAACCCGCAGGCTCAGGCAATCCACTCACCTCAGCCTCCCAAAGGCGCGGGATTACAGGCTGAGCCACTGAGCCCGGCTTGAAACTACATTTTTACAAGATCCATGGGTGGCTCATATGCACATTAAAAACTGAAAGGCATGCAGGCAGCAGAATATTCTGGTTAATGGGATACATCACATATGGATGATCGATTTTAAAAGATTTCCAACTAGAACACAACAAAAGAAACTTGCTCTTTCAAAGTGTGAGGGCCAAACCCGAGACAACCAGAGGTCTGCTTAGATGTTCTGTACTCCCAAGGCACTGTTCTCACCGAGAAGAGCGAACTGGAAGAAGAAAGGCATGTTCATCAACAGTGCTTACTAGCTATTGCACATTTTACCCTGTGCATTTACTTGACACCTCATTTACGAGTATAACATGTCTAAAACCCTTGGACTCTGTCTTAGGTTAGATTTTTCCAGACACAGATGCTCAGATAAGAATTCTCATGAAAGTGTATTTAGGAAGTGTTCCTAGAAAAATCTCGTATGCAAGAGAAGAGCAACCAGGAAGAGAAGGAAGGTAAGCAAGGAAGCAATGCAGAGGAATGTGGGGAAGGAGGGAATTTTAGTTCAATAATTCAGGGGACTCTGGAGACAGTGGTAAGTCCTTGCAACACAATGTGCGGTCCATGCACCAGCAGAAAAACATTGCCAGAAAGCCTGCTAGACTAAGTGCAGAATCTAGACCCTACACTACCAAATTGGAATCTGCAAATTAACACAAACCTCCGAGTGATTCATAGGCTTGTTAAAATTTGAGAAACAGCTGGGTGTGGTGGCTCGGTCTGTCATCCCAGCACTTTGGGAGGGCGAGGGGAGAGGATTGCCTGAACCCAGGGGTTCAAGACAAGCCTGGGCAACTTGGTGAGACCCCGTCTCTAAAATAAATCAAAAAAACAAGCCAGCTGTGGTAGCTCGCGCCTGTAGTTCCAGCTACTTGGAAAGCTGAGGTGAAAGGATTGCCTGAGCCCAGCAGGTTGAGGATGTGGTGACTGTGAGCTCGCCACTGCACTCCAGCTTGGGTGACAGAGTGAGACTCCGACTAAAAGAAAAAATTAAGAAACATTGACACAGGTCACACATCAAAATTGTTCCAACTAGGAGCAAGGATGGTGAAGTACTTATATTTCACTACTCTGTCAATCTTTGGTTAAGGGCTGGCCCTAGGGTCCTTATTTTATTTTATTTTTTTAGTAAGCTCTCAGCCACTCTCTGTCCTCTGTGCATGCAAGCAAAGGAGTTTCAACAGTCTTGGGTCATTCCTTGACAAAGAGACCCAGGTTCTGACTATTCCCAAGTATTGGTTAAGAGTGGAAATATACCAGCAAATGGCATGCATGGAACCATACAGAAATGCCAGGGGTTTCTAGGCAGACAGCTAACCAAGCCAGCTGGTCTCCATTGACTTTCTTCCTCATTCTGCCCTTTCTCTGGCCTTCCGTAGTCCCTACAGTCATCATCTATCTAGAACATCCACAAAACACTAATATCTCTTTCCTTCATTTGCCAAGACCAACAGGGAGCCAGTCCTCTCAGATCTGCCTCTATAAGAGTTCTCACATCTGTCTTCCATTCTCCACCACCTTGCCACTGCCTAAATTCAGAACTGTACTACCTCAGACCACCACAGACCACTTCTAACTGTTCTTAACACATGTCTTTTCTGTCCTTCTGTACACATCTTTTGAGTTAAAATCCCCTGCTATTCCATGCCTTTACTAATTCTTCCGGACAGAAGTGGCCATTCTGTCTTTTGTTTTTTCCTCACAGTGGTACATTCTTTGAGTGAAGCATTTGTCTTATGACGCTATTGTTAGTCATTTGTGGGATCTATTTATCTAGACAGATTCTGGGCTGCATAAAGATAAAAAATATGATGACACTTCTGTGCTTAGCATGTAACAGGTGCTCAACAAATACTTATTAAGTAATGACTTTACAGATTTGGAGATATTTTTCAAGTACTTTAGCCTATAAACAGGTGCTCTGAATCTAAACTTAAAATTTAATAAACTTGTCAAGGATGTAAATGCTGCATGGAATGGAAAAGAGAAGGATGAGAAATGCTTTCCACGACCCTGTTAAGAAATGTCTCATGGGCCATTTAGCAGATTCTCTCAACTGTTTTGGAAAAATTTGTTTGGAATCTTTAATGCTAACAATTTTCTCAAGAATTGATCACACCCTTTTGATTAAGCACACAACAGCTATGGCCAATCACTGTTTATAATTTTGCTATTAAACACTAGTTTTCTTACCCCATGCAGACTCGAAACTGTGTTTCCCAAATACAAGTCTTGAGAATAGATGCTGTTTGCTTTTCCTAGAATCATCCCAGAACAAGTGCAACATTTGTAACTTGAGTAATTAGCATCCGGTCTGTTCTTTCTAAATTGTGAGCATCTCTCTCTCTCACTAGCACACTCTCTCTCTCTGGTTTAATTAATGCTAATGCATACTGCTCTACAAGAATTTGCAAGCTGTACTGAGAAATAATGCAGTGTTAGTTTTGTAATTTAGTGCACAGAGCACATTTGTGCAAAAGCTTTGTAAACTGGGTCCATGGTCAAAAGGAGCAATTAGCACTTTGTTAGTATGCAATGATGTACTAATCTGTGCAGTCCCCAAAAGCAATTGTCTGTTCCATTTTGCCCTCATGTGCGATTTTTTCCAGTGTTTGCAGCACTACTTCAAAAATAACACATTGCCTGCCTGGTACTATAAATTGGGTTTATGATGATGAAGAGATGTCAATTAAAAATATTTAGTGGTGGGAAAATACACGAGTCTGGACCTACAATTTTTTAGTAAAACAAGAACGTTGGTACACAGCCCTCAAGAGGAGTTATAATTCTCTCTTCTTCCCTTGAATTTCACAAACAGAATTGTCTTCCTCTTTGGAGAAAGACTATGAGGTGGGCATTTAGTGGTAACACAAGACCTCTAACCAGAATAGTTAAACCCAGAATCACAAGGATGTCGACTTCATTAACACAGAAGGGCTGATTTGCATTTAAACAGATGCCATCCATTCCTCTATTTCACTAGCACATAGGAAACATACAAGAATTTGTGCATTCTTAGGACTTATTAAGTTTTTAGTAAAGCACATGACTCTGTCAGGTTAATAATAAAAATAACAACAATGTCTTACATTTGTAGAGTGATTCTTGGTTCCCCAAGGCATTTCAGGTACACCAGCTCTTTGGAGTCTCACCACACATCAATGGGTGATCACGCTTTGCTGATGTGGAACCTGGATTCAGGGAGGTTGAGTGATTTGCACAAAGTCACCTAGGTGGAGGTATTGTGCAGTGGTTCAAAGTACAGGCTCTGAGGCCAGGTTGCCTGAAAAAAATGTCCACGCCACTTCTTTGTTCAAGGCCATGTGACCTTGACTTCACACTTCTGCATATCCATTTTCTCATCTATAAAATGGAAGTGATAATTATACATTAAGTTCTCACTTGATGTCTTCAATTGGTTCTTGGAAACTGCGACTTTAAGCAAAATGATGTGTAACAAAATCAGTTTTACCACAGGCTAAGTGATAGAAACAAGAATTAAGTTCCTATGGCGTATTTCTGGTCACAGAGCCAACATCAAACTTTTACAGAAAGATGAAAATGCTTCTAATTTGAAATAAATATGAGCTATCCATACATTCTAGAAAAGTAAGAAAATCAAGTAAGATAATGATTTGTCCACTTATTCCAGTTAAAGTTCTTGGATGGCTGAAGCCCATCCTGGCAGCTCAGGGACCAAGGCAGGAACTGACCTGGCAGGACACACTCATGCCTGAGCCCACACTAACTCAGACTGGGACAGTTTGTTTGTTTTTAGAGACAAGGTCTCACTGTGTTGTCCAGGCTGGAGTGCAGTGGCTATTCACAGGTGTGGTCACAGCGATAGTGCACTATAGCGCTGAAATCAATGCTTCAAGCAAACCTCCCTACTCAGCTTCTTAAGAAGCTGGGACAACAGGTGTGCTCCACAGCCTGAGTGACTGAGAGAGTTTGGACATGCCAATTCACCTAACTGGCACATCTTTGGGATGTGGGAGGAAAACTGTGTACCCAGATAACCTACACAAACTTGGAGGGAACTTGCAAACTCCACAAAAACAGCAGCCTTGACTGGAAATCCATTTTTTCTTCCCATCAACATCATAAAAAACCAACATTGAATGAAACTACATGATTCAAGGGCTTGCTGATGTACCTGCCTCAAAGGGTTATTGTGAGAATTAAAATAAAGCACTTAGGATAGTGCCAGATACAAATATTTGCAATTCACTGTTATTATTACTATAATTATTTGGCATATAGTTAGTGACAGAGGTAGGACTTATACTCAGATGGAAAGACTTTCAAGGGATTCAAAGACATCTAGTTAATGTAACCATTTTTTTCCTTTTTAAAGACCTACTTTTCAGACTATCAAAAATATCAAACATGTTTTTGAAGATTAAAAAAAGGTAAAGAGGAAATTAATGCTACTCACTTTGAGGAAAAGCTATTGAAAGGATAGTGAATCTTGATATTTATTACCATCAAAAAATGATATAACAAGCTGATGATAAGCTGAAACATGATTTTGGTTTGACACAGAGGTATAGTTCTGATAGTGGAGAGAAGAGTTTTCTTCGGGCGCGTAGTAGACTGCAAGCGTGACCACAATCTAGCACCCTTCCTTGTATCAATGACCTGTGGAGGTCACGTTGCAGCTGCTGCTATCCAGAAGTGGAGACTATGTTCCCACCTAATGACTCCAGGATGGCCTGTGACTTGCTTTAGCAAATAGAATGTTGTCTAAGTAATTGTGTGTCAGTTCTGAGTCTAAGACTCAAGAGACTTTATAACCTCTGCTCTTGCTCTTAAAACACTGTCCAGTTAGCCTGATCTAGCCTATTAGAAGTTGAGAGAGAGCCCAGTGGCTCCCTTGCCTCAGGTAACAGCCAGCAAACCCAAGAGGCAGTCATTTAACTCACTGGCAACTGTCTACGGGGTATATGAGCAAGCCCAGCTGAATCCAGAAGAACCACCCAGCTAAGCCCAGCCCCACTGCCAACATAGGTATCTCCCAGTGGAAACTTTTTAGAAAAAACTATATGAGGTAAAACAATGAAATAGTAGATGTTAGAGAATTTGTTCCAACACACATACTTGTGAAATAGAGAGTTTGTGAAATAAAGGCTTAAGTCCAGCTAGAGGATTATTTTCTGTTCATAAAGAAACAGCATAATCTTTCAATCATGCATTCAGTAATCATTATTGTTGAACACCTACTTTGTGCCAAATGCTAAGAAAACAAAGTGGTTTCTTTCCTAGGAAAACTAAAAAGCAAAAATTGCAGTCAATGTAATTTTGACACTATTTGGTTTGCTAGAGTATATTCAAAATCAAGGTCTCTGTTTGTTTGTTTTATTTCTGTTTATTTGAGACAGGGTATCACTCCATCACCTAGACTGCAGTACAGTGGCATGATCCCAGCTCAATGCAGTCTCAAGTTCCTGGGCTCAGGCTATCCTTCCACCTCAGCCTTCTGAGTAGCTGTAACTATAACACCATCATGCTCAGTTAAGTTTTGTGTTATCTGTAGAAACAGGTCTCACTGTGGTGCCTGGTGTGGTCTTGAACACTTGGACTCAAGCGATTCTCTCCCCCTTGGCCTTCCAAAGTGCGGGGATTATAGGCATGAGTCACTGTACTCAGCTCCACATCAAGTTTTTGAAAGAAATGTGTTGCATTTCTATCATAGTCGTGTAAGCATAATGACAATATTACATGAAGAACAAATAAGGTACAAGAGCATACTCGAATAGTTTGTGTCCTAAATGTAATTATACCCATTTGTGAAAAGTTGAGAATCTAGAAAAGGCATTTAAGCGGACATCAGGTCATTTCACCATTTGATATTCTCAATCCAAGTTGGTATGAGGGGGGACCCAAAAACTCTGCAACTAATCTTTTGAAGGGTGGGCCCTTTGTAGTACAGACCTCCCCTGCTAGGTAAGTGTTCTAAGAAACCACTGGCACCAGTGTACCAGCTAGCATTGTTTTGAGAGGCTGCATGGCAGAAGAAATGTCCCAAGTTGTGGCAAACAGGTGACTGGTTCTTCCACCATGACAACACACCTACCCACATCACATTGAGTGTTCAGTGGGTTTTGCCTCCTAATGGCATGATCTTGTACCCCATCCTGATCTCTCCCCAGGTCACTTTGTTTTTGTTTCCTGGATGAAAAAAGTCCCCAAAGAGAAATGTTTTGCCTATGTGAAAGAGATGAAACAAACAAACAACAACAACAACAAAAAACAGGAGAAGCACTAAAAGGCATCAAAATCGATGAGTTCAAAAACTGTTTTGAGTAGTGGAAAAAGCGTGTCAATAGGTGTATAGTATCAAACGGAGAGTACTTTAAAGGTGACTGAAGTTTAAACATGGGAGAATCAAGTTACAATTTTTTATGAATATTATGATTTTTGCCCCTCCCCCTCCAAGCTAGTCTGGACCCTGGCATTCAATTTCTACCAAAACTACATGCACCAATCAACATTTTCTGTCATACAAATTTGACACATCAAGTCTGGGCTACCTTATTCCCTGTTTTCTCTTTGATATTTGCTTACCATAGGTTTTTATTTTTTGAATTTTCATTTTAAAGGTGTGGGGTACAATTCAGGGTTAGGTATACAAATGGTCGTCATACAGGTAAAGTTTGGGCCTCACTTTGGCCCCCATGTCACCTGGTATTACAGTTGTTTTTTCTTTTTTTTTTGAGTTGGAGTTTCTCTCTGTTGCCCAGGCTGGGGTGCCATGGCACACTCACAGCCACTCCAGCTTGCCCTGCTGGGCTCCGGTGATCCTTCCGCCTCAGCCTTCCAAGTAACAGGAACTACAGGCATGCGCTACCTTACCTGGCTAATTTTTTAAATTTATTTATTGTAGAGCCAAGGTCTGTTCTCGAACCCGCGGACTCAAGCAATCCATTCATCTTGACCTCCCAAAGTGTTGGGATTACAGACTGAGCCACTGAGTCCAGCCAGTTTTGTTTATTTTTTAATAAACTTCATTCTCAAGAAGTTCCCCCTCCTTTACACATGTTTTTCTCCTCTATACTTGTCATCTGTGGTTGGGCCACTGCCCCACACTCATCTGGCATTGGCAGTGTTGTCCTTTCTAACTATGATACCATGCTGGTGAGGGGATCAATATTCTAAACATTAGAGCATAGCAGGATGGAATGAAGCTCTTTCAGATTTCTCACTGTTAGTTTCATACTGGAGTCTCTCATAGTTGCAAAACACTTCTTCAATTTTTCCCAATTGCCTGGCGCATAGAACACAACCCACAGTGGTCTCTCATTCATTCATTGTCCATTCGCTGAACAAATAACTATTGAGCTGGGCAGTGTACTGGATTTGGAAGGTTCAAATGGGAACCAGATATCGACTTGAATTCCATCCTCAAGGAAATCATAGTCTAGTGAGAGAGACAGAACTTTGAACTCTAGTATTTACAAAAATAAGTATAAAATTGCTCTTGAGACATGTACCACTGGTTTATGAATACTTTATAATAGGTAGACCAAAAAGTGCTTTCTTGGGACTACAAGGTAGCCAGTAGGATACAGAAGGTCTGGGTAAAAATGTAGGTGGGATGAGGATGTAGAAAAAGATATGCCAAGACTGGGCAGGTTTCAGTAAGGAGTTTTACCTGTATCCCAAATGCAGAGAAAACCATCAAGGGCTCCAGCAGAGAATCAATGGGAGCAGAGTGGCATTTTGAAAAAATTACTTAGGCTGCAGTGGGGTGAGAGGGAGTAAGGACATACTGAACTTCTGTTCCATAAAAGGTTCCCCCCCAAAAGCCATACACAAGCCATAGATGAATCTTTAGACCAAGGAATGAATGAGAAGGGGGAGCTGGTGAAAGTGGTCTAAGAAAAGAAAAAACAGAGTTGGGCTAAAAAAGAAAGTGATAGTTTTTGCCCTCCCGCTGTTGGGCTCTCATTCTGGGTGGCTTGTGAAACATGTAGTTTCCAAGGTCCCATCTCACAACTTCTGGGTCAGAATCTCTAGGAGATGACCTTGGAATTTGTCTTGGTATTTTGAGTCATCCATGACTGAAAATTCTCCTGTCTAAGGCAGACAAATAAGTGGGGAAATGATGAGGTCGAAACAATTTAAAATCCCGCGAGCTCCTCAGCATGAAGTCTGAGCAAAGAGGAAGAAGAAAAGACACAGATACAGATACAGTGAAAGAGCATCAAGCCTGGGTTGTCTTCCAGGCTTAGTCCATGAGCTGCCTGTGCCCTGAGGTTTGTTCGAGAACCTCTCTGCCCATTTCCCCACCTATACCACACTGCCAAAATTCCTTCCAGCAGTAAATGTTCATTTGAAACTGAAGTCCTTGGTGGGTCCCTCTTTTCCCCGCACATTATGATGTCAGGCATCTTACCTTTATTTTGTTCAGATTACCAGTGGAAACTTGTTCATAATACTTTAAATCAGGGACTGCAAATTACAACCCATGAGCCAAATCCAGTGTGCCTCCTGATTTGTATAACTCAGAAGCTGAAAATGGTTTTACTTTTTTAATGATTGAAAAAAAATCATTAAAACAACAACAGCAAAAAATCAAGAGATTTATTTCATGAATGCAACAAAATCATATGAAATTAATTTAGTGCTCACAAATGAAATCTTTTTGGAGCACACATCCATACAAATTAATGCATAGCTAATCTGACTCCATACATATTCCACAAAATTCAGTGGTTGTGGTAGAGATCATTTGGCCCACAAAGTTTAAAATATTACTATCATTTTTTTAATGTAAAAAGTTTCTGACCCATGTTTTAAATTAACTTCTTGGCTCTTTAGTCAAATTACTAATAAATCGTCAAGATTCTGTGAAACAGATAATTAATTTGCAATGCAAATAGTTGCACTGTAATTTAAGCATTTTATAAATTTGACTTTTCATATTGGGTCTTTTTAAAGCTAGACATGCCTTTATTTTTTTGTACCATGACTTACATACTGTTATTCAGGTAAATCTGAAATGTATAGCTTCATAAAGGATCTATAATTATCAGTCTGCTGTGCATTGCTTAAGCTTCTCTCGAAGTAAATAAAGCTAAATAAGACAAAATCAACATATAGACTCTACTCCAGTTCTAACTGGTTTATCTAAAACAGAATTCGTCACTTTTTGCTTGAAACTCATCTTTGTCTTCCATCCTGCATTAATATCGTACATTTAAAATGATAGCATTTTATGAATATGCAAAACACTTTTGGAAACAGTAAAAATCAGACAATTCACACCAATGACAAGGAGGCCCAGCACAGATTAGCACATTTCTTGGGAGGGAGGATTAATTGAAAAAAAAAATGGTGTAAGTTTACTGAATCACCCTATAAACTGTGCCCAGAGAGACACACTGTTGACAAGAATCTTTCAGTAAAGATACCATAACATATTTGGTAAACATAACAGGAGTTGCACTTGCAGGAGACCTCATTACAGCTCTTGGCTATGAAATCTTGGTGGAAAAGTGGGTGAGACTGCCGGGTTTTCTGTGAGAAGTATTGAGTTTGTGGATTATTAAGGAGGTGAGAACCAGTGAATAAGTGGGGTTAGGCTGTACAGCACTTTTCAAAACTCATTCTTCTTTAATGTTTAACCTGCTAGAGATATTATTCTCCAGTTCGACTGTAGTCCAGAAAATATCTTTTAAAATAGGTTTATTATTTTGGTTTGACTTTTTTATACCAGGTGTTACTGTTTATAGAAACAAAATCTTTTTTAAAAGGAGCAATTGGGATGGGGGAGAGAAATAACAGACTGCTAATAATAACCTTTGGATGTCACATTCTTCAGCTTTTCCCAATCTTAATAGGCCCATGAAGGGGCAGACAGTTTTAAGACCCAATGGGAAGGAAATTCAAATTGTTTCTTCTGACATGAGTCAGACTGGAGGAATCTTATAAAGAAAACAAATTTTTTTTTCTTCCCACCTCCACCTTCAACTCATACCTTTTTTTTTTTTTCCTATTCAATTATTTATTTATTCTTTGGTCATCAATTCAACAAGTATTTGCTTAGTACCTGAGAGGCACCAGGCTAAACCTCTGGCAGCTCTATAGAGAGTTGTTAGCAACACTCACTGTATTAGCCAACGAGAGTGACTGTAACAAAAAAGGTCAATGTGTCTTTGAATTAACATAATAAAAATGGACTTCTCGTTCATTTAACTTTCCAGTGTGGAAATTAGGTCCCAGGTTCCTTCCATCTTATAGTTCTGTCATATGCTAGAACTTTAGGGACCTTCCACTGCATTCTCTTCCTCTCACAGAATGAATAAAAGAAATGGAGCCAAGGACTTCATAGGAAGATTTCCATGAACCAAGCATGGAAGTGGCATATCACTTGGGCTCCCATTCCACTGGTCAGAGTTCAGTCACTTGGCCACAGATAACTATAATGAGAAATGTGGCTTAACCCTTCCCAGGAGAAGAAAATGGGTTCTTGGTCACATCCACCTTCAGAAAATGTACTTTCTCCCACATTCCACCCCTGACACTGATTCATGTCAAACTGCGTGGATTGACGATACTTCCAGACTCTGACCAATGCTCTTAAACCTTCTAGCCTCTCAGAATCATTGGCAGCCAGAAGAGGAAATGCTAACATGATTGAAATAGATTACTTGAGAAACCACTATATGCCTTATTATTTTAATACTAAGTAAATTATTTTAATTTTATTTAATCTTCTCGATGACTCTGAAACATAGATTTTATTATCAGCATATCTCCAAAGATAAACTGAGGTGCTGATGAATCTGTAATCTTTTCCTTGGGACTTTTGCATTTTTAAAAAAGATATGCCAGGGTTTAACCTGTCCAGTTAAAACCATAATAAGTTATCATATCTTAGCCACTGAAATCACTACAAAGACAAATTTAAAAAGTAAATTTGACAATAATGTGGAGCAAATGAAATGCTCATAAATTACTGAGGGAATATAGAACCGTATAAACACAGTTTTGGAAAACTATGCAGCAGGTTCTTACAAAGTTTAACATATATCTATTCTTGACCCCAAAATTCGACTTCTAAATTGAAGTATTTACCCAAGAGAAATGAAAATATGTTCATACACACACACACACACACACACACACACACAATCTGTACAAAATGTTCAAAAATTCCCAAAAATTTTGGTCTTGGGATCCTTGTACATTCTTAAGAATCACTGAGAACAGCAAAGCGTTATTGTTTATGTGAGTTTTACCTGTTAATATTTACTAAATTAGATTTTAAAACTGAGAAATGTAAAGATATTCATTTATTTAAAAATAACATTAAAAGTCAACTTGTTATTAATATTATTAACCTAAATAATTTTATAAAAATAACTATATTTTCCAAAATTAAAAAATCTGTGAAAAGTGGCACGATTTAATTCTTTTACAAATTCCTTTAATGTATGGGGCAATAGAAGTTGGCTGGATTCTCTTAACTACTTCCACATTCAATCTGTTACAATATCACATGTCCTATAGCTCTGGAAAACTCCACTGTACTTTTATAAGCCAGAGAAATTAAAAAGTCAAAAATAGCACTATTATGAAAATAGTTTTAATCTTGCAGATTCCCTGAATGGATCTCAGAACCTCTAGACATCCCTGCATCATACTTTGAAAATCACTGTCCTAGAAAACTTTCCCTCATACCCACGTGTTTAAGAATTTTTAACACCTACAAGAGTGTTTACTGTGCTGTGGCTTGCAATAGGAAAAAGTTAGAAACAGTACAAATGTGTATTTAAGAGGAAGATGGGTACATGTAGTATTCACAATACTAAATAGCTGTTTATTGTTTGAACTCAGGAGTCAAGGCTGCAGTGAGTCTATGATCAAGCCCCTGCACTCCAGCCCGTTTTTTTACAAAAAGGTTGTTCAACTAGATAAAGTTACATGTATCAAACAGGTAAATCTCAGAAACAAAAAGAGCAAGTAGAAGAATAGTACATGGTATAAGACTATTTTTATAGATTAAAAAAACACGAAGAAATGTTCTAAATAATATTGACTGCATACAAATATAGTAAACCTATAAAAGTTGGGTGGGAATTATATACTCTAAATTCAGAGTAATTTGCCTCTGGATGAGAAAGGGAAGGAGGGAGGGGAATGAGATTGGAAAGAAGTGTACACAGGGGCTTCAACTATATTTAAAATAAATGTGGTACATATATACAAAATTATGGACTTTGCAGCAACTTGGATGAATTTAGAATCTATCATACTCAGTGATCTATCACAGAAACAAAGAACAGAGTATCACATGTTCTCACTCTTCAGCAGACCCTGAATATTTACCATAATACTATAAGCCAGGGATGGCAGTAGCTGGAAACTGCCAGCAGAGTGGTGGTGGTGGGGGGAGTGCACATAACATTAATAAGGGTACCAGGCAAAATGGAGACCAAAAGGAGCCGCAAACTTTACCTGCACGACAACCACTTGTATACCTAATCCCAAATTGTGCCCCCTATCTTTTAAATAAATAAATAAATACACAAATGAAACGTCTTACTTTAAAACTCGAAAGCAATGTATGGGGCAAAATACGGCAAAATGCTAATGTTTGACAAGATTAAATAGTTTTCACATGAGTAACAGTTATTCTGGTTGCCGTGCTTTTATGTATGACTGAAATATTTCGGAACGTTAAAGAATTTTACGTACAAGAGCCTTTGGGAGTGAGCTAAACAAATGTGCTTGCTGAGACTAGAAGCTATGACTTATTTTGGTTTACATCAGAATTCAGGCCAACCAAAGGGCTTCGGTCCAGCATATAAGTTCAGTCAATGTTTGTAATTAATGACAATGCATGAAAGCTCAGAATTTGGGCTTTTTCTGTGCTGTTCATTTTTTGGTACATTTTAATTGTTGAAGACCTTATTAGGATTATATCTCCCTATCAATATTTAAAACTCTTGACTGCAGGGACACATTTAATGCCTCGATCCCCTTTTCCATGTAAATACATAACATATTAATGAAGACAGAGTCTGTATTCAGTCATTGTAAATTTCACTGAATGTCCTTCAGTTTTGATGCAACAAGGAGCCATGATTTTACATGAGAACGTTGCCCCATGCCGTCAAGTAGGGAAAAGCATATTGGAACTAGTGGTGAGGCCAAAGGGCCACATTTGGATCACTGAGTTTGCAGAATCCTCCTTTTCCAGATTTTTAGATCTAATAGACTCTATACTGCTTTTTTAAAAAATGTATATTATAGAGATATGGGGTACAAGTAAGAATTAACTACACAAGTAAGCTGCATGCAGGTGAAGTTTGGGCCTCCAACTGACCCTCATTTTCCCTGGTTTGGGACCAGGTACCCTTTGTGTTGTTACGTGCCCCTCCCCCCCAGTAGTGTCCAACAAGCGCCGATCCCTCTATTACGCTAATGTGACTCATGTTCAGGTTCCATTTATGAGTGAGAACATGTATTCAGCTTTGTTTCATACATAGATCACTCAGTACGATGGTGTCCAACTCCATCCAATTTACTGCAAAGTCCATAATTTTGTTCTTTCTAGCTGCGTAATATTCCACCGTGTATATGTACCACATTTTCTTTATTCAACTCACTTTCAATGGGCGGCAGGATTGGTCCCACGCTTTTGCTATTGTGAACAGTGCAGCTATGAACATGCGTGTGCAGGTGTTTATAGAACAATTTATGTTCCCTCAGGAAAGGCATTTCTGGATCATATGGAAGGTCAATTTTTCGTACTTTTAGGTAGCGTCACGCTGCTTTTCACAGAGGTTGAATTAGCTTGCATTCCCACCAACAATGAGAAGAGTTCCCTTTTCTCCACACCTGTGCCAGCATCTGTTGTTTTTTGATTTATTAATGATGGCCATCCTTACTGGAGTTAGGAGGTGTGATGTTACTTTTTAAGTAGGCTGTTGAAAGATATATCTATGACTTCATCCTGGCCCAAGCACTTAGTAACTTGGCTTCCCACATTCTTCCTTTCTTGTTTTCTATCCAATCACACACCTTAACTAAGTGGAGTCAAGAAGATCTCAAAACGAACTTTTCACTGTAATGGAATTCTGATTCACCCATAGCAAAGCCAGGAGGCTTAAAACTTATATTTAATGGAGAGAGTTATAGAATAGTCGAATAAATCATCTATACAACATGGTCCATCGTTGTAGGATTGATGACATGACTAGAGTGTTGTTGGCTGAAGACCAAAATACATGAAACATTTTAGCTGGACTCCAAATATTGCCCCCAGTGAACCACACCTTCCAGTCTTCCTGTCTGTTGAATCAGGGCTGGGCCTATAGCACCCTTCAACTGATAGGTTGCAAGAGAAATGACAGTTGGACAGCTCCAAGGCCTTAGCCTATAAGAAGGTCAGACTTGCAACTTTTAACTTTCTCTCCCTGCTTCTACCAACTAAGTCCCAGGCTTAGGCATCCTTGTCAAGGTGCCAATCAGACTTGTGAGAGAAGAATCTTAAATGTTCAAGCCTCATCCACAATCCAACTACGGTTGAAGAGAGACCCTAAGTGAGACCAGCAGAAGAACTGTCTAACAGAGCTATTTAGCACTAATGGGAGAAATAGTATGCAATGGTCTCTGACTTCAGTTTTTGTTGGGACTTAGGCAGACTTAATTCATTTGAATATACGTGCTTCAGAATGCCAAGCCACAGAATGTAAAACATAATTTTAAAAATGGTTGTTGTTTTAAACCACTAAACATTGGAGTGGTTTGCTCTCCAGCAATAGATAATCCAAAACACATGTTAAGGCCAAAATTTGGAGTGAAGATTGAAACTCTTTAACCTACACAGTGACTTAGTTCCAAACCTAGATTTTCCATTTTATTCAATGCTCTCATCCCTCTAACCAGAACCTCTGCCACCTTGTTACACCAAGATACAAATTTTAAATTATGTCACATAGAAGATCTTTCAGACATTCTTGACTGTCAGGGATTTAAGAAAGATCCCCTGGAACCAACAGCAAAGAATGCAAATAAAAGCAGTCCTCCAACTTGGATTCCCCAAGATATATTCACCCACTGCCAAGAGTGTACAAACTTGTTTCATTTCCCCAAAGCATCAGGTTTTCTGAGTCAGGCCTTCAATCCAGTGAAGATTCTATAAGAGGAAACCAGCACACAGACTCATAAAATCACCATCATCATAACAAAAACCCCTCAGACTTTTTTTTTTTCAGCTGTGAAGCAGCACCTGCCATTAGCTGTGGCAGTTCCTATTTTCATATTGTCTGACAGTAGCAGTTGGGATCACGCTTGAGCCAGTGTGACTGAGAGGCGGGCTCCCTGCTTCCACAAAGCTGAATTTAATAAGATGAGAACAGCATGCCAAGATGGGGAGCTCCCTCCCTAACACTTATCCTGACACCAGCCCCTCAGCGGGGCCGTATTGCTGTGGTAATCTGGGTGAGCTGGACAGAGCGTCCTGCTTACAAGTTCAATATAATGGAACAGCAGGGGGTGAGAGGCTGGCAGAAAAGCTTAGCAAAGTTAAAGCCTATTACTCTATGCTTGAGGAAAAATGAGTCACAAAATATTACACCCAGAGCAAGACTTGAACCTCCCAAATGCAGTAGCAACACACGCTAAGCCCTGTCCATAATGGTGCATTCATTAGCTGTGGTCCAGGGTAATGTGGATTTAAATGTCTTTAACCCTCATGGAAATGTATATGCAAATTTCCCCTTAAGCTCATCCCTCCCTCGGTATTATTTTGCCCTGTTTGAATCTAATAGGCAAGGTGACTGTGCATTACATATGCCAAAGAAAATGATGCCTTTTTAATCTGCCTTTAGTAGCAAGAAGAAGGCAAGAAACTGGACAAAAATCTTTCAGTTGCATATTATGGTTTTTGTTGTTGCTGTTTTATGCCTCTTGTGGTGTTGAATTTAAAACTAGTGGAAGAAAGCATGCAAATGATCTCTGAGTTCAATCCTGGTTGAGGCTTAGGCTGGCTTAGTTCATGTGAATACCAGCTCTGCGACAGAAGTGAGTTCTAACACACACTTTTCAATACAAAGTTGGTTCTGACACGAATTCTTCAACTCTTCAATGTTCCCAGCATTGAAGACTTGGAACAGATTTTCTTCCCATTTTCCATCAACCATTGCCCCAGAACCCATCTAGGACTCCATCAAGCTGAAAGACCATTGTTTAGAAGCCTGAACCTTAAGATGTTCCAGGACTGAGGTGGTTTTATTTTTGAAAGATTGACAATAGATCAAATCTTATGATTCTTTCTGCTCCCCCAGACCAGCTACTACCAGGTTCTCATTAAGGTAAAGGCCACTGAGAACATCAGGTGTGGTATTAATGACAACAGCCACCAATTACTGAGCTCTTGACACGGACCAGGTGCTTGGCTGGGTACTTTATATCCATTGGCTCCAATTTTTAAGTAGTGCATTATAATTTTCTCACACTGCGCTTCAGATGGGTGAAGAAATCTCACCTTTTTATTTATGACCAGTTAAATCTTCCTCATCATGATTCTCCAATAAAGAAACATTCAATATCAGACTTGCCAAGCGTCTCTCTTATTTTCATCCAGTTTCCACAGACGCTTTGCTTGTATAGGGTCTGTCAGATACAGTCTTGTAGATTTGCTTTCTTTCCCCTTGCCTCTCTTGAATATGGTGTCTGGAATGCACATGTACAGCACTAGAGGAGAACAAAGAAGACTCAGACTCATGTGGTGACTCCTTGGTTCCTGCAGGCTCTGCCCGGAGATGGCACGTCTGATAACTGCATGGTCTGGAGAATAGTCAGCTCCTAAATGGCCCTTGGGAATGTTCTGCTGGCCCACGACTAAAACTATGGTTCTGCTCTCTATTGACTCTGCTCATGAAGCCCTTACACACTGTAGACGCTGATCGTCCCAAGGTGTATGCCTCTCCACCTTCTGTCTCTGAGTGTCCTCACATCAGGATGCCCTTCATTCCAGGTACAGGGCAAGGGAGCAAGCCCCCTTTCTCAGTCTCATCTCTCCAGCTCCTCTGTCACTCAAGGGAGTACTTGCATTCCCACTCCACGAGGACATGGTACAGAGATGAATATGGGAGCCTTCCTAATGTTTTAGCTATGTCTAGGGAAGTAGACTCCCAACTTTGGTGCTTTGGAGATCTCCTAGACACATGGGAATATTTCTTTTGCACTCTCATGTTAAGTGCAGGACCAAGCGTGAGGGAAATGGGAATCTTGACATCTGACCTCCTTTCTTTATCTTTCTCACCTTTCTTCTAGTCACCACTGCCCTGGGCCCAGAAGCAGAGCTTGACCCTTCCTCTTCCTGCTTGGCCAGACCCTCTACTCATATCCAGAGTTCCTGTTGTACACTGACTGCCCTATGAAGTTTCCTTAGAAGCAAACAAGGACTTACACAGAAGTAGTTTATTTGCAAGGAATGAGAAATACTGAAGTGGGAAACAGAGAGAGAGGAAAGGCAGTGAATAAATGATATATCAGTAGCCAGTGACCACTGAGGGCAGGTGGACCTTAATCCCCTGGGGAAACTCAGGTACTAGTGTACAGCATTGAGTTATCCCACTCAAGGGTTAAGGAAGCTGCAGCATATATACATCCATTCCTGTCACTCATTGGTTGAGGACTGCTCCCTTTGGGGAGGTAGAACCACCCTTTGTTCTAACTGTGGTGGGTACACAAATCTATACATGTGTTAAACCCATAGAATAAAGATATGCAGATGGAAAATAAGCACAAGAAAGGACGTTCACCATCATATGTCATAGGAGAAATGCAAATTAAAACAATGAGCTATCACTACACACCAATTAAAATGGAAAGCACCCCAAATACTGAAAACACTAAATGCTGGCAAGGACGTAGAACAAGAGGAACTTTCATTCACTGCTGGTGGGAATACAGGATGGTACAGCTAGGTTGGAAGACAGTCAGGCAGTTTCTTACAAAACTGCCTTTGTAAAAGCATACTTTTACTCTAAGATTCAGCAGTTGTGTCCCTTGATCGTCACCTAAATGATGTGAAAACTATGTCCACACATGGATATTTATGGTAGCTTTATTTGTAACTGACAAAACTTGGAAGCAATCAAGATGTTCTTTCATAAGTAAATGGATAAACATCTTTGGTTCGTCCATAAAATATAATATTATTCAGTGAATGAAAACAAGGTTCTCTCAAGTCATGAAAAGACATAGAGGAACTTTTGATGTATATTATTAAGGGAAGGAAGTCAATGTTCAGCAGGCACAGTGGTTCACTCCTATAATCCTACCACTTTGGGAGGCCGTGGCATGAGAATTGCTTGAGCTCAGGAGTTTGAGACCAGCCTAGGCAGCATAGTGAAACCTCATCTCTACACAAAATAAAAAACTAGTCAGGTGTGGTGTGTGTCCCTGTAGTCCCAGCTACTTGGGAGACTGAGACAAAAGGATTGTTTGAACCCATAAGTTCAAGACCAGCCTGGGTAACATCCTGAAACCTCATCTCTACAAAAATAAAAATTTTAAAAAATAGCTGGGTGTGGTGGCACATACCTGTAGTCCTAGCTACTTGGGGAGCTGAGGCAGAAGGATCTCCTGGGTTGAGGTTGCAGTGAACTGTGATCATACCGCTGAACTCCAGCCTGGGCAACAGAGCAAGATTCTGTCTCAAGAAAAAAAAAAGCACTATGAAAAAGCTGTATACTGTGTGATTCCCGACTAAATGGTGTTCTAGTTTTCTTTAAAAGTCAACGCTATGAAAAAATTGAAAGATTAGTGGTTGCCAGGAGTTGGGGAAGGGAGCGATAATACGCAGAACACAGGATTATTAGGGCAGAGAAACTATTCTGTGTGATACCATAGTAGGGTATATATGTCATTGTACAATTGCCAAAATCCATAGACTGTGCAACAAGAAAAGTAAACCCTAATATAAACTATGGATTTGGGATGAGCAGGATGTGTCAATTCAGGTTCATCAGTTATAACAAATGGGTCATTTTGGGATATCAATAGTGAGGAGGTAGTGCATATGTGGGGGCACAGGGTATATGGGAACTCTGTATTTTCCTCTCAATTTTGCTGTGAACCTAAAACTGCTCTAAAAATAAAGCATATTTTTAAAAAACTCATAGAACTGTATACCAATGAAGTCAAACTTACTACATGTAAATTTTTAAAATAATTAAACAAGAGAAAGAAAGGAATGAAGAGAGGGAGAAATGAGGAAGGAAGAAGGGAGGGAAGGAAGGAGGGGAGGGAGGGAGGAAGGAAGGATGTCAGCTTTGACATTAGAAGATACACAATGAGGTGAGTGGATTGCCTGAGCCCGCGGGTTCGAGACCCACCTGGGCAACTTGGCGAGACCTCATCTCTACAATAAATCAAAATAGCCGGGCGTGGTAGTACGCGCCTGTAGTTCCAGCTACTTGGAAGGCTGAGGTGGAAGGATCGCCGGAGCCCAGCATGTCGGGGTTGTGGTGGCCGGAAGCGGCTACTGCACTCCAGTCTGGGTGACCGAGTGAGACTCCAACTCAAAAAAAAAAGAAGATACATAATAAGTTCCTTGGTTCAGGCAGTACGTACTCTCTCCTCTGAGGTGATAAGTCTCCCAGTACAGCCTTGAACACTAGAGTAAAAAAGAACATGATGCATTATATTCTTTGACATAATACTTTCAAATTATGATCTCTGCTGTCTTTTCAACCCCTACCAGGTTGACATCACTGCCCTCATTTTACAGACAAGGAGCACATGGAACAGAGGTTCAATGACATAACTCTATTGGTAAATACTGAAGCTGTGAATCGAATCCGGGTCTAGGTGGCCTCAAAGTTCTAAGAGGTCCTCAAGGTTCTGATTACAAAACACCAAAACGAATGTTCAAGAACTGCTATTGATGATTCAGACAGTTGGGTAATATTGTATCTAGAAAGAATCTTCCAAGGTGGAAAGACTGAGGGGGAAAAGAGGAGGAATGGAAGCCAGGGACAGCAAACAAATGACCAGCTTCACTGAATCTCCCACACCTAAGTGAGAATGAGCTGGGAATGGGTGATGGGATAAGATAGACCGTGCTTTTTTGTTTCTACGTTGTATGTTAAAAAAAAAAAAAACTTTTAGTAAAGAACACAGATATTAAATTTCTATTTCTACTGGTTCTGTCAAGATGCTTAATAATTAGAACACTTGTCCTGCACTCATTCCAGAGAAAATGTTTACCTGACCACAATACTTTACAACACTGCTTATTTTGCTGTTTCCTAAGACAAAGCCACAGGTTCCTAGCCATGGATTGTCTAACTCAAAATGACATTAACATTTAAAGTCTGATGTTTCTGAGACTTGTCATTTTCCTAACAATTATTTCACGGATTTGTGAACTTTCTTCTTCTATCACTTGGTCTGAAAACCAACCAACTGGAAAAGCAGACCCAAACCATTACAGCGTTCATTCCAGTTCAGCAAAAGCCATGTGTGAAAGCAGAATAGTTCAGTTGAGTGTTAATATCACAGGAAATTTATTATTTTGGTAGAAAATTAATAGTTTTTAAATAAAAAACCCAGCTAATACATTAAACTATAGCATTTCCCAAAGAAATAGAATTCCTCTTGTAAACCAAAGTAATACCCCAACTCTGGAGTCTCACAATCTCCTTCATCTCTAGATCTTTTGAATTTACTGGTCTGTCTTCTCTCCAAAATATCCTCCCAACCAACTCCCAGCATCCTCCTCTTCAGAGTCATCCTTCAGATATCACTTTACACCACCTGTGCAGTAACGGCCATTTTTCCTTTCTGAAGCCCACTAGCTCATGAGTTCATAAAAAAAAGGTGTCCTGTTTTACGCAGATGTCACCTGAGATCCAGCGTGTCTTGCATGCTCAAAATGGTTGCACAGAGAGTAAATTACATTTCTATTTATTCTTCACAATCCTAGGCTACATTAGGAGACCACATAAAATCACAGAGGAATCCTAATTTAACTGCCCTGTGATTTTTGAAAAATTGCCTAATTTGAGTCATCATTTGTGTTATGGGGACACTGGTATTTACCTGTGAGGGATTTTGTGCCAATGAATGAGATATTATAAGTCAATTGCTTGGCATTTTACATAGCGAATAGTAAGCACCCAATAGTTAATAAGTGGGCTCTAGGGCTACTTCCCAATAGAGGCGAATTGGAGTTTTATTAATATTTGTAATGCATTTGTTCCTACCACCATACCAGTCTAAGAGGCTAAATATACAGAGAAGTGGTTCTCAAACCTTAGTGTGCATTAGAGTCACTTGGAAAGGCCCCCAGAACAGATCATTGGGCCCTAACTCTAGAGTTTCTGATTAACCTGGTGTAGAGTAGGCCCCAAGAATTTCCATGTCTAATATCCTGGATGCTATTGATACTGCTGGTCCGGGCACCATCCTCTGAGACCTGAGTCTCACTTTCTTTCCATTCTTCGGCTCACGCAGCTGCACACAGGAGTCACTTTACGAAGCTTCTAAAATTACTAATGCATGGGTCTCCTACCATGGATGTCTGATTTAAGAATAGGTCTTGGGAGCAATCGGAGCACTGGAGTTTTAGAAAGCTGCCCAGGTGATTCTAATGAGAAGCCAAGGATGAGAATCAGGGCCCTAGACGCATGGCCATGAAGTCTTGCATCTTAGAATGTGGTCCTCAGATTGGCAGTAGTATCTGCATCACCAGGGAGCATGATGAACTCAGATCCCTCTCATACTTCTACCTAATCAGAATTTACATCGTCAACAAGATCTCCCAAAGGATTCCTGTGCCACGAGACAAGGAGTCCTCTTACCACCAGCTCATCTCAGAATAAGTGTTGTCAGATCTTATCTTTGCTCCAGAGCTTTTTCTTCCTAAGATGTCGGGATTTAGGACGAAATGAGAAATTCATTTCGTCCTAAATCCTGTGTCCTTTCCACAAAGAGAGTGGTTTTTATTTCCTACATTGCAGGCATGAGCCTGAGAAGACTTCTTTCCCTCTTTGTCCCCATCCTTTTCTCCTCCCCATCTTTCCAGACTCAGTTTCCATCTCCAGACACAGCCTTCTTTGCTCCTTACTTATTAATGCCAAGAGTTCATATTCTGATTCAAGTAAAGGCAGGAAGCAGGATCAATGTCTCAGTAGGATTCAGAAAAATGAAACTCTTTAAAAAAAAAAAAAGTGTTAGCATCTGGTTTCTCCCTAAATTGCCCTAACACAGAGATGTGTTGAGATGGTATTAAAATAAAATCTTTATCCACTACAGGCTGGAAAGTGAAAAGTAACATGGAAAGGATGCCTAATGATTTGGAAAAAGAAAAAGATCCTACTGCATTAGTGAAGAAATTATGAGGTGTCTATGACCAGAGAAACCTGAAATGTGCTAATTGAATGCCCTCGGATGCCATTATCAGTGAAGCCCCTCCAGAGCCAGCAGCACACGCACATTTGAGCAGAAACCTGAGCTAACAGCTAAGAGAACAGTCTCGATGGCCTAAGTAGGGCTCTGCGGTGCATCAACCGGCAGGGGAGGGTCCCTGTGCTCGTGGACAACGCCACAAACACGAGTGAAAATCACCTCTGGTTAAATACACCATTATGTGTTTAAAATCCAGAGAGAAGACTAGTTGTGTTCATAGAAAGAACAACAGCCATATTAGGAATACGTGCACGCACACAAGTACTCACGCACACATGCATATGCACACACAAACACTCCAAATCACCACGCTTGCGACTCCAAATGCATTCCATAGACCAGCAGCATGATCTGGTTCCATCCCAGCCCTACTGTCTAAGGATCTGCATTTTAACAAAAGCCCCAGGCCATCTGATGTACATTACAATTTGAGAAGTCCTCATGACTGGTGGTTCACAACTTTGGCTGCGCACTGGAATGTGCAGCACATTTCAAGAACCGATGATCTAAAACAAAACATGAAAGTATGTCCTCTCTTTTTCCCTCAGACCAAGCCCTTTCATCACTTTTAAAACAGGACATTGATACGTAAGAGAAACACTTTAAGACTGTGGTTGAAAGACCGGCTAATAACTCTTTTAAGGACAACCTTACTCTCTTTTAATCATTATCTCTTTAACTATGTTCTTGCTGAGACTTGAAGTGATGACTTATTCTGTTTTACATCAGACTTCAGGCCAACCAAAGGGTTTAGGCCAGCATAGATACTCATTCAATGTTTGTAATTAATGACAGTAAACGCAATTTCAGAATTTGGGCTTTTCTGTAGTGTTCATTTTCTTGTACATTTCCATCATTGAAGACATTATTAGGATTATATCTCCCCATCAATATTTAAAACTCTTTGAATGCAGGGACACATTTAATGCTTCTATTCTCTTTTCCATCCAAATATATAACATATTATTAATGAACACAGAGTATATATTTAATAATTGTAAATTTCATTAAATATCCTTCAGTTTTGATGCAACTAGGAGACATGATTTTACATGAGAATGTCTGAATTTATGGAATGACAAAGTATGCTTTACTGGAAGTTTACTGTATTTTACATAAAAAGTTTTGATTAATGAGAAGTCAACAAGAAAGGAAAATTAAAAGCTGATGTTTGGAATAAATTTTCTTAAATCTAATGCCTTTTGATATATTTTAAACTGCACTTTACTTTCTACAAATCTGTGCAATGACTGTCAGCGTTTGGAATGATTACAATAGGCAAGAGGTCGTCAAACATACAGTTGCTGTCACACCCACCTGCTCTGATGTTGTAATGTGAAAAAGCCATAGACAATCAGTCAGAAAATGATTGTATTTCTGTTCAAATAAAACCTTATTTATAAATATAAAAATAGGTGAAAGTGATTTGGGTTCCCAGGCTACAGTTTTCCAACTGCTGTAATAGGATGCTGATAGAACTTTATTATTTAAAAAACAATATGGACTAAACTATACCTACCAAGGACACATAAATTAGTTGTGGAGCAAACTAGGGTATAAACAACTGCACAAAAAATGCAAACACATATACTTGGATGTTATGATCACAAAGAAAAGAGAACTATAACTCCTAAACAAAATTTTTAGAGTCAGTGTAGTTGGGGAGGAGTGAAAAACTGCTCTGTCGACTTCTGAGTTAACAAAAATATGTAATTACTCAGTAATTCATGTGGGCACGAGTGGTGAAGACCAATGAGTTAGACATTGTCAATGAACCCACGTAGTATCCTAGGCTTGACTAAGTATCCTCCTGGGCTAATTGTTATGGCTTCTATAGGAAGCAATCCTTAAATTGTTTGGAAACCTGAAGCTCTTTATCCACCCACTTAGAACTCAATAATCTCATGCCAGTCCTCAAATAGTCAGGTCATTATCAATTTTCTTATAAAGCACAAAGCAACTAGGATGATTTTTTTTCCATTGTGGAGAGAACCAAGTGACCCCTTATGTAACTGAACTGGAGCATAACCCATGTTAGTTTTCCAGAAGATGTAAGGCGATGGAAAAGCCAGTCAGGGGCTGATGGAGACACCTGCAGTCAAAATAATGTTTATTCCACTATAAAGACTCAGTCCTTTGATCTGTGCTCTGACTGGAGATCATTTCAGAGTTTAAACTGCTGAGTTCTAAGTGGATAGGTAAAGAGCTTCTTGGTCATTGAAAGATTCCTTCCCGCAGATGCCATAACAATGAGCCCAGGAGGATACTCAGCCAAGCCTAGAATGCTATTGTGGGTCCATTGACAATGTCTAACTCATTGGCTTTCACTATTTATGAGATCAAACGTGCCCACATGAAAATGGGTTTCTCTTGCAAACAAAACATTAAAATATTCGCTTGGTCTTCGGCAAATGGTCTTCAAAGATCGATCTGGTTTGGTAATTTCAGGAAACAGAGATTTTGGTTTGGTTAGAGTTGATTATTAGAGTATACTCTGGGTAAAATAGTCTGGCTTTGAAAAAGAAATTTAGTTTCACTCAGGTTTCAGCAAGCTGGTGTCATGTTTGTTACAATGATGGTGGCAGCTTTCTTTTGGGGTTTGGTTTAAGACTCATTTATTTAGCTTTTTACCAGCTCCTTTCTTCTTCATTCTAGAAGTATTCCTCCTCCAAAGCAGTAGGTGTTTAAACAATACTTGCTAATTATCTAGAAGGAAGCATCTTTCAACTTAGTAATGGGCAAACTAGATTTGCATATTTTGACCTGGAAATTGGACTTGACTTCAGATGAGATGAAGTAAGTTTCTCTAAGGAAGTCTCTTAAATTTATACCTCCCTTAGAACATTTGGCTTTACATAAAGTATGTAACACTTTCCCTCTCTGTGGCATTTAGAGGGCATTGGGATGAACACATGCACAGCTTTGCTGGGGGCAATCTCACTTTTTATCTGCTGCTTTCCAAAAATTATTTTCAATCTCAAATGTACAGATTGGACAATGAATTACATGGTCACTCTAATGAGAGCTAACATATATTGACCACTTCCCCTTGGCTAAGCACACTGCTAAGTACATCTGTGCAAATTATTTTACTAAATCCTCACAACTCCTTAGAGAATGTCTCTTCATGGTTTTCACATTATAGACGAGGAAGCTGAGTATAAGACAACTGGCATTACATGGGTAGTAAATAGCAAAACCTAGATCTTAATCCACGAACTCAATTCTAAGTCAGAATGCTCAACCAATAGTGTTCCATCTGTCAATCAAAAGCTACAGTACAGAGCAAAGTGCCAGGGAATTGTTTGTGTCTTCTATTTGGGAGATGTATTGGAGAGAAGGTAAGAGGCACAAAGACAGAGTTAGAAGTTGCATAAAGAAAATAGTTGTGTAAGCAATATTAAAGTTTCCACATCTTTCTCTTCTTCAATTGGCTGAGTCTAGGATATGACATGAGTTTAAAACTTGTGCATTTCCAGAGGGGGTTGGGCACATATGCATGTATCCAGAGCTGTGGGTAGGAAGACCATGAAGAAACACAGAAGAGGCAAGGTGTTATTTTCCATTAAGCTTAAAACATGGATCAAACTATGCTCCACGTTACACTGGTTGTAGCACAAATATTTTAATTATTGTAATGTCTCTCCTCTCCCTTTCACTATCTAACATTTCCCAATTTTAACAATAAGGGGTATGACAGTCCTATCTATAATAAAATATTAAGATAAATGTATTTCTGCCTGAGCATTTTCCATCCTTGACTGATAGCGTGATGCTTATCTTTGAGTATTTCCTTTTTATAGGGTTTTGTTTTTGTTTTTTTGCCACAGTATCACTCTCTGCCCAGGCTGGAGTGCAATGGTGAAATCATAGCTCATCACAGACTCAAAATCCTGGGCTTAAGTGATCCTCCCACCTCAGTCTCCTAACTAGCTTAGACTATAGGTATGTGTTACCATGCTTGGTTAATTGTTGTATTTTTTGTAGAGATGGGGTCTCGCTATGCTGTCCAGGCTCATCTTGAACTCCTGGCCTTGAGTGATCCTCACACCTTGGTCTCCTAAAGTACTGGGACGACAGGGATGAGCTACTTTGCTTGACACCTTTTGATATTTCTTGAGATATTTTATTTAGAGGGCAACAAATTTGATCATTTATTCAGAGATTTATTGAAAGCACCAAACTAAGCCCTGGAGGGTGGGAAGTCTATAAACAAGGGATAATTATGAGATGATTGCAACAGTCCTATAACAGAGATAGATAAAACCATTTCTGGAAAGAAGAGGTTTTATCAAGAATGTAGATTTGTCCTGCACATGAAATATATGAAAAAAGGTTTATGTGGTAGTCAGAGTAACAGAGGAAAATTTCAGGGAAAAAGTGAGTGCAAAAGTCTTCCACAAATTGATGACCACAGGGAGAAGAGTAAGGGGCCATCTCTTTTTGCCTCCAGTACCGAATGGCAAAGGGATCAAGAGACAATAAAAGCAGTAAGAATTTCTCCCAGTTTCTCTGGGCTCTTCTTTGGAGTTTTGGGTACCTGACCAGCTACCATGGCAATGGCTGCCACCACTGCCACAGTATTTCCTGGGATACAGGGCAGTAAAGAACATACAGAAAGAATAAAAATGGAACTTCCTCCTCTCTCTCTTTGACCGCTTCTCCTTCCTTAGAATAAAACTAAATGGGTTTTCTTGGAGCTGTTTCTGTCCACACCTGGTGTACAATTTCTGGTTTCCAGCTCTCTTTGGGCCTAGAACAGAGATGCCTAAAAGGAAAAACAGTCCAGTGGTATGTCACATTTGGGTTTCTTTCCTTTATCTGTCTGTTACCACCTATTTTTCATCCTCCTCAGAGAACTGCCACATGCATTCCATCCAGGGTTTTTAACGTCATTCATTGAAAGAGACGGAGTGAAATATACTTACCACCTTGACTAGATATTCCAGAAAGGACAGGACATCCTAGAAAGCATATCTTAATTCCTGTAAGGAGATTGACTTTATGACTAAAAATGTCCAGAAAACTCTTATCCAAAATTTGAGAAAGTCATGACACCTGTCTCAGATTTCACCCAAGAGCTGGAGAAGAGAAAAATAAAGTTGTTTTATGAATGGTCTTTCAACTTAATGGTTACATAGGGTTAAATTTTCATAAAGAATGTTTACAAGTATTTCATCTTTAGTAATCAATTCTACAGAGCTGGCAGAAAAAAAAAAAGGCCTGAAAGTACTTGAAATGCTTAATTATTTTTCAGAGTAGATGGCAAGGAAGAAAAAGCTCCAGTTCTTAACTCTGGCTCTCCGCTTCACTGACCCACCAAAATAAAGGCAAGTCTTCAGCCATGGCTTCAGATTAGGACAAGATGGGAACTCCATCATGCCGGTGTTATTGTTGGGGGATTGAGCCAAAAATAAAAGACCTAAATTTCAGCTGGTCCCAAACCATGGAGAATTTTACCCACACAAAGCCCCCATTTGCCAATGCAAATCTGGTAATTGGACACTTAATTACCCTATTTGCACACATAAATGAGGGGTGTTCCTGCAAGAAATCAGAGTCCACTCCTGAAACTTTGGCCGCAAGCAATGAAACCACAAGCTTTTGTCAACAGTTAAATTGATTAGAATTTTGTTTATTTCTGCTCGTGTTAGGCCACATGTATTTTCATGGGCGGTTGATGTCCATTGAGTTAAAAGCTTAATTTTAAAAAAAACCTATGTTATGCAGAAAACCTAGATAGTAATTGCCAACTATGTGCCAAGAATCCTTTCATTATGTAGAGAATGCAAAGTCTGAATAAAAAGAAATATTCTTTGCAACCTCATATGGTTGGGCAGACTCGGCAGTCTTATCGTCATAATAAAGACAGAAGGGCCTTTTAAAAGAATACTTTAAGCAAAATTTCCAGCATGGATTACCCTCTTGGGTAAATGGCTCGAACAGTGAATTTTCCCATTTCCCTAGGGCAGGTAAAGGAGCGAATTTTCTCTAAATATCAGCTAGACAGTGTTCTAACAACGTCCTTAGGGGGAAAATGTTCTTTGATTTGGAAGCATGTATTGTGAGCAGGCCCATCTGGGTTTTCCTCCCCATGCATAGAAACATCAAGATTTGAATGTTTCCTGATCTCTGATTAAATACAGGCCTGAGTTCTAGTCCTGGCTCTAACTCAAACTAGTCGTGTAATATTGGGTACTCAGCTGTTGGAAAGTGGTCAAGGGAAAAGGGAACACTTTCAAGACGGGCGAGGCAGCAAGTCTGGGAAAAGGAAGCGGGTCATGGGAGGGCTGTAAGGTATCAGACAAGATAGAAGAGGATGAGCAGTAAGGGATGATCATTAGATTTGGTGATTTAGTGACCAATGGTAACTTAACCTCTGCCTTGTTCCCTGGGAGCTCAGTAAATATTTGTTGAGTTAATGGCCTAATGGTCAACACCATTTTTCGAGCACCGCCTGCACATGAAGCACTGTGCAAGAAGTCTGGATTACTCAGAAAAAGAAAATGGTTCTTGCCTACAAGAGAGTTGCAAAAGTACTCCTTGAAGAGTAAAAGCTAACCAAGCTGAAACAACTGAACAAGGCAAAGTCAAAACACTCAGTGTGAGGATGACTGGACAAGATGACCTCTGGGCTCTTATGTAACAATAGGATGGCTACTCTGTACTGCATTCCACAGAGGGGACCCTTCTCCAGCCTGAAGTCCAGGGACTCAAACTGTGCCATGACTGAAGCTGGTTTGTTTTTACCATTGCTGTGATCTTCTTAGGTTCAGCAAATGCCAACCAATGCAGAAAAGCTGTGCACCAAGGGTGGCCCCATCGCAACAGAGAGAAAACTAGAGAACTCTGGAATCAGACCTGAATTTTGACAGCCCACTGGTAGAATGTTTGATTTCATCTCTTCGTTGGTCTCTCTGGATTATGGGGCATTGGGACTCTCTTACTCAGACTCCATCTTCTTTATACACACACACACACACACACACACACACACACAGAGAGAGAGAGAGAGAGAGAGAGAGAGAGAGAGATTGGCCTAGGTGATAAATTCACAGCCAAGTCTTCCAAAGCAAATGCAGTAAAAACTAAAGCTAAAACTGACAGGTGGGAGCTTATCAAGCCAAAAAGCTTATGTTCAGCAAAAGAAACCATCAAGAGAGTAAATAGATAACACACAGAATGGGAAC
Source organism: Carlito syrichta (assembly GCF_000164805.1). Classification (NCBI taxonomy): domain Eukaryota; kingdom Metazoa; phylum Chordata; class Mammalia; order Primates; family Tarsiidae; genus Carlito; species Carlito syrichta. Next base: position 117,765 of record NW_007258069.1, on the reverse strand, counting down.
AAAATATTGACAGACTGTGCCTCTGACAAGACCTAACATCCAGTATCTACCAGGGGCTCAAATGAATTGACAGGGGAGAAAAAATCCCATTAAAAATGGGAAAAGGAAAGGAAAAAAAAACCACAACCCCATTAAAAAGTAGGCAAAAGACATGAATAGACACTTCTCAAAAGAAGACATACAAACAGCCAACAGACACATTAAAAAAATGCTCAACTTCACTAATCACCAGAGAAATGCAAATCAAAACCACATTGAAATACCACCTAATTCCAGTAAGAATGGCCATTTTTAATAAAACAAAAAACAACAGATGATGGTGAGGACGCAGAGAAAAGGATACGCTTCTACGCTGTTGGTGGGAATGGAAACTAGTCCAACCTTTATGGAAAACAGTGTGGTAACTCCTAAAAAAACTAGAAATTGACCTTCCATATGATCCCACAATCCCCCTTCTGGGGCTATACCTGGAGGAACTTAAATCACTCTACAATAAAGATACCTGCACGCGTGTTTATTGCAGCACTATTCACAACAGCAAAAAAATGGACCCAACTGTGCTGTCCATCAAGAGTGGACTGGATTTTTTTAAATGTAGTACATATAAACAATGGTATATTATGCAGCCATAAAGCAGAACAAAATTACAGATTTTGCAGCAACTTGGATGGATTTAGAGTATATAATACTTAGTAATTTATCACAGAAACAAAGAACTAAGCACCAATAATCTCACTCATAGTGAAACCTGAACATTTACCATAATACTATAAGAAAGGGATTGGCAGTAGTGGGAATCTGCCAGGGGAGGGGTCGGGCACATAACATCATTAAGGGTACCTGATCTTAAACCAGGCAAAGGGGGAACCAAAAGGAGGCCCAAACTTTTTCTGTATGATGATCACTTTTCTACCTAATCCTGAATTGTACCTCACATCTTTAAAATTAAAATAAATAAATAACTGAAAAACAAAACAAAGCAAAATGAACAAAGGACTTGAAAAGAAACTTTTCAAAGAAAGACATACCAGGCGGCCAGCAAACAGGAAAAAATCCTCAGCATCACTAATCTTCAGAAAAATGAAGATCAAAACTAGGTCAGGATGGCTATTATTGAAAAGTCAAAAACAACAGGTGTTAGCAAGGCTGCAGAGATAAGCAAACACTTTTACCCTGTTGATGGAAATGTAAGCTAGTTCAACCCTATGGAAAGGACTTTGGAGATTCCTCAAAGAAGTAAAAATAGAACTACCATTCAACCTAGCAATTCCACTCCTGGGAATATAAGCAAACAAACACAAACAGCTCTACCAAAAAGAAACCTGTATGTATATGTTGGGGGCAGCACTATACAGCAGAAGTACGGAACCATCGCAGATACCCATTAAGATGGACTGGATAAAGAAAATGTGGTACATACACATGATGGAGTCCTACTGAGTCATAAAGAAAATAAAAATCATGGCCTTTTCAGCAACGTGGATGCTGCTGGAGACCATCATTCTAAGTGAATTATTAAATAAGCAAAAAACTGATTATCACATGTCCTCACTAATAAGTAGGTACTAAATATTGGACACACATTGGCACAAGAATGGGAATAAGAGATGTAGGACACTGTTAAGGGAGGGAAGGGGGAGAATGAACATAAAACTACCCATTGGGCACTATGCCCAACAATTGGGAAGAGGGTTCATCAGAAGCCCAAATCTCACCTTCATGCAATATGCTTATGTAACAAACCCTCACATGTACCCTCTCACTCTAAAATAAAATAAAATAAAGTGTTTATGTTTTTCAAGCTGTGAGTTAGGAAGTCAATTTAATGTATCATGGATAGAGTCTTTTAATTTAAAAAAATCCAGCTATTGCTTCCTGATACTTTTGCTTCATAGATTTTGTGTGTGTGTGTGTGTGTGTGTGTGTGTGTGTGTGTGTTCTATTATCTAATGAAGTGCTTATTTCTCTCTGAATTTTAGTTAGTACAAAAAAAATCATCTAGTTAATTGTCATGAAAGAATCTGCATATTTATGAGTATAATCCAAACAGAACACTTTGGAAAATGAAAGGAAATTGATTATTAATTTACATAAGCAGACATATCAAGGATTGTTCTAGGGAAAGGAAAATGAACATTCACCCTAATTAACAATGCTATGGTCCGAATGTTTATATTCCCCCAAAATTCATATGTTGAAACCTAATCCCCAATGTGTTAGTATTAAGAAGTAAGGTCACAAGGGTACCTGTATAATGACCATTTGTATACTTAACCCTGAATTGTACTCCACATTTTTCAAATTAAAAAATAAATAAAAACACTCCAGGGAGGGAAAAATGTAGGGCCTTTGGGAAGGTGATTAAGCCATGAGAGTAAAGCTCTCACAAATGGGATTAGTGCCCTTATAAAAGAGACCCAGGGCACAAGGATGAGAACAACAGATGTAGGACACTGCTAGAGGGGAGACAATGAATGTAAAATCACCCATTGGGCACCATGTCCACAATTGGGAGGAGGTCTCATCAGAAGCCCAAACCTCACCTTCATGCAATATTCTGTAACACATCCATTTCCTCCCTTTCTTCTCTTTAGCAGTGTCCTGTGTCTGTTGCTCCCATCCTGGTGCTGCACATGTTTGCTCCTTCCAACATGTGGGGTGGAACAAGAAGGTTTTGAGTCCTCACCAGTCAGATCCTGTTGGCACCTTGATCTTGGACTTTCCAGCTTCCAGAGCTGTGAGAAGAAAATGTCTTGGTGTTTATAAATTGCCCAGTCTAAAGGGTTTTGTTATAGGAGTCCAAAAGGACTAAGACAATCACCTACTCTTCATCCCCAAGTATCTCTTCCATTTTAGCAACAAAATGACTAATAAAAAAAATAGAAAATACATTTAGGAAAGCATGTGATGCATCTTTTACTTAGGGAGGTAAAACAACTATTTTAGGCTGTGAATATCTGTTTTTTCCTCCCCCAACATACTATTAAAGTTCTAAATTTTAACACGCTTGCGCAAAGAATGTGTCCCCTATTCAGAGACTGCAATACTTGCCAGCACAATCTGGCATTATTAATGCTTTGTTAGTGATTCAGTTCTTGAAGTATGAATTAAATCTCTATAACATAAAAAGACAAGTTGACTGTGGCAGGGGCAGGGGGTTTCATAGTTTTGTGCCTGTAACTCATTCTATGCAATACTCACTGCATTCTTACCAATAACAGCAGGAGCATAGCAAGTTTAACTTCATCCCTTTATCTTCACTACATTTTACAAAATATGTGTAGTATTAGTTCTGGAAGGTTGAAATTCTAAAGTAAGTGGCTGGATGGCAATTCATAGAGGACCAAATATCATATGACTTATACCATCTGGAAATATGGATGTTCCATCTGTGAATGGTGCTTAGTGACTTGGGGAAAACGTGCTGCTCACACTGTGCTGCTCTTCTGCTCACCTTTGACACCTTTAGGAAAAGAAGGAAAAATGTCAGTTTACTGGAATATTTGACTTTTTCCTATTGTAATCTTTCCAATTTTTTTCCTGCTATTTTTTTCATTAAGTAGATATGTTTGAGATCTATATGCTAGGCACTATGCTAACACTAGGGATAGAAAATGAATGAGAAGCCGGGCTCGGTGGCTCAGCCTGTAATCCTGCGCCTTTGGGAGGCTGAGGTGAGTGGATTGCCTGAGCCCGCGGGTTCGAGACCCGCCTGGGCAGCGAGACCTCATCTCTACAATAAATAAAAAAATCAGCCA
>NW_007258069.1:0-113987 GCF_000164805.1 Carlito syrichta | reverse complement strand
CAGCCGGGCATGGTAGCGCATGCCTGTAATTCCAGCTACTCGGAAGGCTGAGATGGAAGGATCGCCGGAGCCCACCGGGTCGAGGCTGCAGTGGCCGGGAGTGGCCACTGCACTCCAGTCTGGGCGACAGAGTGAGACTCCAACTCAAAAAAAAAAAAAAAAGGAAAATGAATGAGAAATATTCTCTATCCTTAAAAGTTATACAGTCAAGATACACAAGATACACACACACACACACACACACACACAGAGAGAGAGAGAAAGAGAGAGAGAGAGAGAGAGAAGAGGCAGTACAACTTGATGTAAGCTATAATAAATGAACAGAATTCCCTAGAAACTCAGACTGCTGGAAAAACATGCTATGGATTAAATGTTTGCATTTACCCCAAAATTCATATGTAGAAACCTATCCTCAATGGGATGGTATTTGAAGGTGGAATCTTTGGGAAGTAATTAGTTCATGAGAGGGGATCCTTCATGAATGGGATCCCATGTAGGATATCACATTACATACCTCCTTAGGCTCTTCTTGGCTGTAGTTAAGTTTCTAGCACTTTCCTTGTTTTTAATGGCCTAACAGTCTTGAGGAATATATGGTAGGTATATTACAGGAATGCTTCTACATTTGAATTGGATTTTTTCCTATGATTACCCTGGAGTATAAGTTTGGAGGGGGAAGATCACAGAGGTAAAGACTTTGATCCATTTTGAGTTACCTTTTGTATGTGGTGTGAAGTAAAGTTTCAACTTCATTCTTTTCAAATGAATATCCAGTTGTCTCAGCACTCTTATAAAAACATGGGATCTTCTTCTCAGCTCTCTACCATGTGAGGCTACAAGAAGGTGTCCATCTTAACCAGGATATGAGTCCTCACCTAGAACCAAATTGGCCAGAATCTTGATATTGAACGTTCCAGCCTCTAGAATGCTGAGAAATAAATGTTTGTTATTTAAGTCATCCAGTAATTAATTATAGCAGTCCAAATTGACTAAGAAAGACAACTTCTGCCTGGGGAAGTTAAAAAGGCAGAGAGAGAGAGAGAGAGAGAGAGAAAGAGAGAGAGAGAGAGAGACAGCCAGACAGCCAACCAGCCAGAATATGAATGTATTATGGGCAGAGAAAAAAGCATGTGGTGCATGGCTTAGAACCCTGGAATGAATGGTATAATCTGAGACTTGTAGAGGTTCTTACAGAGGTGTACTGGGAAGTGATGTTTGAAATACAGATAGGTGCCAAATTGTAAAGTTATAATTCAAAGCTCAAGTGTAATTATGTAAGCAGCAGACCGACAATAGATAATGTTGTGTAGGAGGAAAATAATCAGCAGTTAAACTTTTTTTCTTTAATAGAAAGCTAACTACATAGAAGCATGGCTGGTAGGCTGTGATTGGAAGAGTCTTTGGTACTATGTCGGACAAGAAATGAGAGCTGATGCAGGATAAAATTAATTACTGGATTGAGAAGACAATCCTTTCCTACCCCCTTGAATCTCTGACTGCTTTGACTAAAGGATTATGACCAAAGTGATCCAGGCCTAGCCATTGAGTGGACTTGCAACTTCTGCCTTGGTCTATTGGAACCCCCAGTTGCCACATGAGAAACTCAACTACATTGCATGGAGATACCACAAGTCTACAAGGCACACAAGAAGCTACCTTGAGCCCACCTGACCAAGTCAGTTGAATACAATTGAATGACCAAGTGGACTGGAAGAATCATCCAGCCAACTCTAGTGAAAATTACTGACTCACAAAATAATGAGCCATAATAAAATGGTTGGGATTAAGCCTTAGATTTGGGAAAGGTCATCCAATAATACATTACCAGAATAAGAACTTAGATGAAAAATTTTTTATTAACAAAAACGAGTTTAAATTCAAGATATTTTCAAGATAGAATCAGTAAGACTTGGAAACCAAATGAACTGCACCATGGAGAGGGAAAATTAGAAAATAAGAGCCAATATTTACTAGATACTAGCAATGTGCCAGATACAGTATTAGGATAAGAGCTACAGCCATAAGCACTTTCTGCCTACTAAACCTTGAAATCTACAGGTAGCTCTTATAATTTCCAAAGCCTAAAACTATTGGGCCATGTTTATTAAAGATTGGCAGCATAATTCCTAATAAGTTATGCCTTCTCTTAAAGTAGTTTTGCAAGCATTGCTATTTTGTTCAAGAGTTAAAACCTAAAAGGAAAGCAACTTGAATGCAGACCAGCATAAGTTTAGCAAGTTGAGATCTCATTTGCTAGCAAGAGGTTGTACCAATCTATAAACTCTAAACCTTGATGACAAGTTACCAGCAGTTGTGTTATGCCTCCTGGGAGAAATGACAAAGAGGATTTTGAAACAGATGGCTCGCTCTCTCTGTGTGCCAGAATTATGATCTTTGAATCATGGCAGTTCAGGGGACCACATCAAAGAACAAAGTCTAGACCCAACCTCTGGAAGAAGCGCATACACGGGGGAGGGGATGCACTGCGATATGTCAGACAAGAGATGGCTCCTTTGCAAAGTGTACAACAGGTTACTCTCTGAGAATCCAGTAAAAACCTTGGAACACCAGTGGAGATGTGGATGGGAGCTGCCCTCAGCTCTATGAGAAGAGAAACAGAGTCAGGGCAAATGCTAAGGGCAAGAGTGGAAGAAAGGTCAGCAGCCATGGAACCAAATACACAGTGGTTTTTACTTTTGTTTCTTGTTTGATTCGTTTTTCAGTGAGTTTGTATGACTCCTACAATTAGAAAAATCTACATACAATTTTTTAAAACTTTACATGAAAGAAAAACAAACATTTTATCCATGGTCAAAGTAATCCTTCCAGCATTCAAGACTCCCACCACTCATTTAAAAGAATTGGGCTTTAGGAAAAAGCAAGGGAGAAAGTAAGGGCAGTGTGGGAATGGTTGGTGGTATGACTTGGTTAAGATTTCCAGAAGCAAATCCTGAAACAAGAATTGATGTGTAAGTGATTTGTCACAGAAGGATCAGTAGGAAAAACCAGCTAGGAAGTGGGGGAAATAGGCAGAAAAATTGACGATGTTCCATTTATCTGGTTTTTTGTTTTCTTTTGTCGTTTGTGCTTTTAGTATTTTTATCTAAAAAAAAAACCATTGCCTCATTCAAAGCCATGAAAATTTATGTCTGTGCTTTCTTCTAAGAGTTTTGTAGATTTAGCTTTTACATTTAGATATTCAGACCATTTTTTCATTAATAGGCATTATTTTTAGACTAATTTTAGATTTACATAAAATTAAACTGATAATTTAGGCAGTTTTGCATATACCACACACAGTTTCCCCTATTATTAACATCTTGCATTAGTTTGGGACATTTGTTACAATTAGTGAGCCAGTACATTATAATTAACTAAATTTCATGACTTACTCTGATTTTTTTTTTTTTTTGGTTTTCACCTAATGTCCTTTTTCTGTTCCAGGATCCCATGCAGGACATCGCATTACATTTAGTTGTCATGCCTCCTTAGGCTCTTCTTGACTATGACAGTTCCTAAGACTTTCCTTGTTTTTAAAGGCCAAACAGTCTCAAGGAATATGGGGCAGGTATATTACAGGAATGCTTCTACATTTGAATTGGATGTTTATCTCATGATTACTCTGAAGTATAGGTTTGGGGGAGGAAGATCACAGAGCTAAAGTCTTCGATCCATTTTGAGTTACCTTTTCTATGTGGTGTGAAGTAAAGATTCAACTTTATTCTTTTCAAGTTGTGAGTTCCTCCAATTTTCTTTTTCAAAAAACATTTTAAAAGATACCTGCACATGCATGTTTATTGCAGCATTATTCACAATAGCAAAAACACAGAACCAACCATGCTGCCCATCAAAAGAGGACTGGATTAAAACAATGTGGTACATATACACAATGGAATAATTACACAGTCATAAAGAAGGACAAAATTATGAACTTCGCAGCAACTTGGATGGACTTAGAGTCTATCATACTGAGTGATCTATCACGGAAACAAAGAACTGAGTACCACATGTTCTCACTCATAAGCAGACCTTGAACAATTATCATAATACTATAAAAAAGGGATTGGAAGTAATGGGAAACTGCCAGGGGAGATGGAGGTGGGACTGGCGGTAGTGGGAAACTGCCAGGGGAGAGGGGGCATACCTCATCATCAAGGGTACCTGAATAATGAACATTTGTATCCCTAATCCTGAATTGTACCCCATATCTTCAAAATGAAAAATTTTTAATTAAATTTTAAAAAATTGGAGGTGAGAAGTATTCAGGATGATTTGCATTTTAATATGAATTTTAGAATCTCCCTGTCAATTTCTGCAAAGTTAGCTACAATTTTTACAGCAATTGTGTTGAATCTGTAGATCAATTTGGGCAGTATTGCAATAAGAGTAAATTTATTATTGCTGAGTCTTTCAAACCTTGAACGTAGGATGTCTTTCTATTTATTTAGGCCTTAAATTTCTTTCAACAAATATTTATGGTTTCCAGAGTATAAGTTTTACACTCTGTTTAAGTTTATGCCTGAATAAATTATTCTTATTGATGTCATTGTAAATAGAAATGTTTTCTTAATTTTGTTTTCTGATTGTCCATTGAAAGTGTACACAAATACAATTAATTTTGTATATTAATCTCATACCTTGCAATTTTGCTGAGCTTTTTTATTAGTTCTAATAGTTTTAGTAAATTTCTTAAGATTTTCTATATTAAAAAATTATCATCTGCAAATATAATCTGACTCCTTTCTTTCCAGTCTAGATGCCTTTTATCTTATTTTATTTCCTAATTTTCCTGATTAGAAACTCCTGTAAAAGATTAATAGAAGTAATGACAGCACATGTCCTTGTCTTACTCCTGATCTTAGTAGAAAATCATTGTCTTTCACCATCAAATATGATATTAGCTGTAAGTCTTTGTATATGCACATTTTTAGGTTTAGATAGTACCCTTTTATTACTAGTTTGTTGAATATTTGTATAATAAAATGGTGTTGAATTTTGTTAAATGTGTTTGGTGTGGCTTGATGATCATATTGTTTTAGTACTTTATTGTGTTGACATGGTATATTACATTAATTGACGATCAGTTTTTAAACCAAGCTTATATTGCTGGGATAAATCTCACTTAGTCATGGTGTATAATTCTTTATATATGTTACAGGATTGGGTTTGCTAGTAATTTGTTGATTTTTGCATCTATAGTTATAAGAGATGTTGATCTACAATTTTCTTGTGACACCTTACTCTGGTTTGGGTATCAGAATAATAATGGCCTCATGGAATGGATTGTAAAGTATAATTCCTTTTCTGCTTTGTGAAATATTAAACATTTGGTAGAATTCATCAGGAAAGCATTCTGGGTCTAGGCTTTTTTTCTGGAGAATGTTGCATGTGTACTTGAGAAGAAGTGTATGTTCTGCTCTTGTTAAGTATTCTATAAATATAGATTGTAGTTTATTTATGGTGTTTTTCAATTTTCTATTTCCTTCTTGATCTTCTGCCTAGTTGTTTTATTGATATTGAAAGCTGAATGTTGAACTCTTCAATTATTATTGTTGAATTGGTCATTTCTTCTGTAAATTCTGTCAGTGGTTGCTTCATGTATTTTGGAGTTTTGTTGTTAGGTCTATATATGTTTATCAGTATTGTATCTCCCTTATGGATTAACACTTTAACGATTCGAAAATGTTCTTCTTTACCGCTAGTGACATTTTTTAAGGCCTCTTTTGTCTGATATTATTCTAGCCACTTCAGCTTTCATATGGTTGCCGTGAGTATGATATTTTTCCAACATTCTACTTTTAATTATTTATGTCTTTGTATCTAAATTTTGTTTCCTGTAGGCAGCATTATAGTTTGAGCATGTTTTTATAGCCAGTCTATTTCCGCCTTTTGGTTGGATTGTTTACTATCTACATTTAATGTTTTTATTAACATAATTGGACTTACACCTGCCATTTTGCTTTTAGGTTTCAATATGTCTCATGTCTCTTTCATATCTCTGTTCCTCTTTTACTGCTGTGTTTTGCATTGAGTGAATATTTTCCTTTTTAATTTTAGTAATTTTTTTACATTTTTAAACTTTTTTTTGTGGTTGCTGTTAGTATGTATACCTTATTATAATATACTTCAGATGTACATTATCTTGATTCCAGTAAGATATATATGTTACATCTGTACAATTCTATTCCCTCTTCCTCTTTTTGTACTATTGCTGTCATTATTTTTACATCTATAAATGTTGCAAATCCAATAATAATTATAACTTTATCTAACTTTACATTTATTAAAGAAGCTGAGGAAAGAAAGGAAGCCAAGTATTTATTTACAGTTTGTTATACTAAACTTCTTTTGAAATGCTTCTTGTTCTTTTAATTTTTTTCTGTGAATTCAAATTACCACATGATGCCATTTTCTTACTTCAATACAGTTTTACTATCACCATCTACTTTGTAATGATATTGTCAAATATATAACATTTTTATGTTATAGACCCAACCATTTAATTATATAGTTTCATTAAATTACTTTTTAAACCACTGAAGAGATTGAAATAGAAAAAAATATGCATTTATAATGTATTTTACTGGTGCTTTTTAAATGGATTCAAATTACTGTCTGGTATTACTTGCTTTTAGTCTGAAAACGTTCTTTATAGATTTGGTTACAGATTTGATTCTTTATAGATCCGGTTAGGTTTTTAAAACTTCTAATATAACTGATCCTTGAACAACCTGTGTTTGACTGATATGGGTCCATTTATACATGGATTTTCTTCTGTCTCTGCTATCCCTGGGTAGCAAAATTAACCCCTCTTCTTTCTCCTCTGCAGCCTACTTAATATGAAGACAAGGAGGATGAGGACCTTTATGATAACCTATTTTCACTTAATAATTAGTCAATATATTTTCTCTCTTATGATCTTTGCTTTGTCATTCAGAAGTTTTTGCCATTTAAAAAAATTTATAGATGTAATCTTTCAGCATTTTTACTATGATGTGTTTAAATGTAAATTTTGGAGGGCTTGTTTTGAAGTACTTTGAGCACCTTGGATGTGTAAATTATATTTTTCGTCAAATTTCGAAAGGTCTCAATCATTATTTCTTGAAATATTTTTAATGTTTCTTTCTCTCTGTCTTTTCCTTTTGGTACTCTCATGATAAAATGTTGATGCCTTAAAGTTATTTCACATTTCTCTGAGGCTTTGTTTATTTCTCTTCATTTTTTTCTATTCTTCAGATTTTACAATCTCTAACAATCTATCTTTTTTATTTGTTTGTTTATTATTATTATTATTTTTTGAGTCAGAGTCTCACTCTGTCACCCAGGCTGAAGTGTAGTGGCACACTCACAGCCACCCTAGCGTTGACCCACTGGGCTCCAGCGATCCTTTCGCTTCAGCCTTCCAAGTAGCCAGAACTACAGTCATGCACTACCATGTCCAGTTAAATTTTTTTTATTTATTGTAAAGACGAGGTCTCGCCAATTTGCCTGGACTGGTCTCGGACCCACGGGCTCAGGTAATCCACTCGCCTTGGCCTCCCAAAGCGTTGGAATTACAGGCTGAGCCACTGAGCCCTGTCAATTTCTTATTTTGATTGTTATTCTTTTCAACTCCAAGATTCCTACTTTTAAAAATAATTTTGCCTCATTATTGAAATTTTTTTTTTAGTGAGACATTGTCATCATATCTTCTTTTACTTCTTTAGACATACTCTCATTTAGTTCTCTGAACATATTTATAGTGGCTCTTTTGAAATCTGTTAAATCTGACATTTGGGCCCTCTCACAGTCTGATTTTGTTGTCTCTTTTTTTCCTATATATAGGTCACAATTTCCTGTTTATTTGCCTATCTTATGATTTTATTATTGTTGTTGTTTTTGAAAACTGGAAATTTATTATAGCAACTATATAATGAAAGAAACTTTCTCTTTTCCAGGGCTGATTTTTGCTTGTTTGATTTTTTAAGTGACTTTGCTAACTTATTTTAGTGAGATATATTTTAGTGAGATATATTTACTCTGCTATGTGTAGTCTCCGCTGTCATCTCTCACAGGTGCGGTCTTGAGCATATGCAAAGTCAACCTAGGATGATGGACTTTGGCAGAGCTCTCTTTCAATGTTTCTTTCCATGACCTTTCTGTTAAGTTATCTGCCTTGGCATTACATCCAGCTTTTTGGACAGTGAGGAAATAGCCAAGCAGCTAGTTGCCTCTCTGAGTCTTAGTTTCCCAAATCTATGACTAAATTATCTATCCTTGGTTATGCCAACTAAATTAAATCATAGAAGTAAGATATCTAGCATAGACTCCTTGGCTCAGTGTATGTAATCCATGCTTAGTCCTGCTTAACCAAACTCCCTCAGTACAAAGAAAGTTGATGGGTATGTCATAACAAGATTTCAGAATGGTAAACACCAAATATTACAGAAATCGTGCTTTTATTCCCAAATTTGTTTTTGCCCATCTGCCTTATTGTATGATGACAAATATAAATTAGAATTAGACTCATTTATGCTTTCTAGGTTCATTGAGTATCAGGAAAGTTCAAGGATGTATTTTGTTTAGCATTCACATATGTCAGGTTAATGGTCAAATTCATCTGCACAAATAAAAGCTTTACTATCAGTAACTACTGCCATTATTCATCAGTGCTTGTTCTTCCCCAAACACTACCAAAACCAGGTCTCTCCTTAAGAGGAAAAATCATGATGCTAATCATTCACTGAGCAGTTATTAAGTATCTGTTATATTCCAAGGCAAAAAAAAAAAAAATGCTGGCCATAAGGGAATAGAAAAGGCAAACATTGCTCTATCCATATGTAGTTTATAATCCAATAGAGACCAAGAGTTAGGCTATTTTGGAAGTAAAAATTTGAAATTTTTTTTAAACTAAAATTTATCTAAAAAATAGAGATCAAACTGGTGTTTTTGTGGTGATATCTGTATAGACCTGAACAAAGTTTGTAAGACAGTTGGAAAATGGCCAATATCATTTGAAAGTCAGAGCATGACTTTTACTTCAGTTACAGTCTCAAGTTGCCTATTCAGGGATGAATAGCATATACTTCTCCCTCCAGAGGATTTTAGATTTGTGGGGAAGTCAGGTGAATAACATATGAAAAGTACATAGCAGTACCCCTTATACAAAATGGAATGTTCGATAATGGAAAAAAAATGTATCTGAGTCGGAGTCTCACTCTGTCACCCAGGCTCAGGTTATCTATCCTTCTGCCTCAACTTCCTCAGGTGATGGGCTCAGGTTATCTATCCTTCTGCCTCAACTTCCTAATTAGCTGCCACTACAGGCATGTTCCACTACACTCAGCTAATTTTTAAAAAAAATTTATTGTGGAGGCAAAGTCTTGCTATGTTGCCCAAGCTGGTCTTGAACTCCTGGGCTCAGGCAATCTTCTCGTTTTGGCCTTCCAAAGTGCTGGGATTACAGGTGTGCATCACCGCACTTGACTGTGGAAATAAGTATTATTACTACTTATCAAGTATAAAAATGTGCTTGAGGAATAAAATGTAATGTGTTTATGCCTTATGGAATATCATAAACATGACTCCGGGCATAAAGGAAACAAGAGTCTAGATCTGCATTGATTTGTTGCCTTTGTTTGCTCCGCACAGCTCTGGGGAAGAGAAAACCACCGGCTTTCAAGGTGATCGTGAGTCCACTTGCTCAGACGTGAACCATCTAGTTGTAGCACCGTGAAGACCTTACCCTCTCTGAGCCTCCATTTCCTTATTTGTAGAATTGGAATGAAAATACAGCACCCCAGAGCTGTTGAGAAGATTCGGTGAAAAATGAGTTTAAAAGTTGTGCGAAAACTTGTTTTGCAAGTATGGGGTTATTGTTACAATCCTTACGCCAATCAGGCCGTCTTCCAAGATTGAACTCAGTGTGCTCATATGAACCAAATTACCACACCAAACACATCTCCCTTCTTCCTCTACTCAGCCCTAGGGTCCCCAGCCAAGGCAAACCCACATCGATCATGTGGATGAAATGGAATCTAAGAGTGGTGTCTTTTCTCCATTTGGAAGCTTGAGGTTTAGCATCGCTAGCTGCATGCTCATCCCATGCTGCCCAGTTCCTCTTCTCTCCATCCCCCCCACCTACCAATGTGTCTTTATTCTCATGTACTAAAGTCGTACTACACCAGATGATATGTTCCCCAAAGAGCTTCTCTCTTCTTGCATTCATCTTTTCATCTTACAGGATTCATGGCAGACTGATTTGCATATAACTGGGGCTCAATGTTACTTTTAATAAAAGCAAACAGAAACCACCATTTTAGCTGATGGTGCTTTAGTAAAGTTATCTCTAACATTGTCTGGTGCTAGTTCTCATGCTTTCTGATATGCCTCTGGTATTCAACATTAGCCAGAAGGATAATTCATCAGGTCTAATAATATATATATATATTTTTTTAGTTCAGAGAGCACGATAGGTGTTGGGGATACAATAGTGAGAAAAGTCAGACCTGTCTCGGCTTTCATATAGCTTTAGGTCTGTTTTTGTTCATTGTAAATGAGGACATTGTAAATTGCAAATGAAGGCCAAAAAAATTTAGTAGCAGACTTGGCAATCAGCTGGAACACACACATACAGCTGTGTATACGGCCAGAATTCCAGTCAGTGCTTCAGTCATATCGTTTAGAAAGTATTTTTTAATTATCATTTCTAACCAAATATGAACTTTTTAACTTAAAAGGTCTACTGCAAAATAGATATAGACAACACAACTGATATGGTCACATGGTAGATAGAGTGTGGTTAGCATTTTGGTTTATATGATCAGATATGAGGTGACTCTTCCATGGCCAACATCAGCCTATTGCTAAACACAGGCTGTGATGCAAATGCAGGCTTGTGCTCATTGTAGATGTACCCACTCGAACAACCTCCTTGGCAATGACAAAGCCCGGTGTGCCTTTGCATGGTTCAATAAAAAGTCTGTTTCCCGAGGGGTACACTGTACTTTGAAAATATCCTTAAGAAATATTTTTAAAAAACCAAAAACCCTACATATAAAAGAGAGCACATGAGGGCACTGAAACGTGTTGCAGTAAAAACAATAATAAAAGCAATAATAATAATAATAATAATAAATCTGTCTGATGTGAAAGTCAGGCTTCCTCACATGTATTCCTCCATAGAACTATTTTTCCAAAACACACATACAAAAATCCCCAAAAAGTAATAATCTAGAGAAGACACTTTTGCATACTCTGGGTTAATGCATACAGATCCCTGGGCTAATGCATTCAGATTTTTTCTTTCTTTTTTAAAAAAAATGCCATTATAGGAACTTTAAAAATGTATTAAGTTGTTCTCTAAACCCATCTGATCAGTTACGTCATCTGTGAAACTGGCAGTCAAAATCCTGTTTTGTCTTTTAGTAGAGAAAGCAGTCGAGACAACAGCAATGATAATAATAATAACGGTTCTTTAACACCAGAGAATGACTCCACTCTCCCTGGGTATGTACAGAGGCCTGCAAAGGATTCATCCTACAACTCTCATACAGTTCATTTTTATACTTTTATTTCGTATCTATTTTCCTTGTATTTTTCTTTACTTTGGCAATCTTGGATAAATTTCTACTTTTCCCAAATTGCCTGCAGTGAAGTCATATCCCTAGAGATTTTTTTTATTAGTCTTTTAAGCAAGTTATACAATTCAAATCACCTCTCCCTGTCCACCCATCTGCTTGTTTTTGCTTTTCTTCCTCTCTGCTGGATTCAGTGTAGAAATCCTCTATGCCTCTTCTCTCCCCTCCCTGTCCACTGCCCTAAACTCTCCCCCACCGTTCTGTCTATCCTCTCTGTCAGGGTCCAGGGGCCCCTTCTGTTCAGATGGCTCTGGGCCCACCTGTACCGGCCCCATCTGTCAGCAAAGCAGCCCCAGCGTCCCACAAACCTGGTGGAGGAAATTCTCCTCTGAAGAATTGACGTCACTAGGTGTTCTCCTGAGAGTTGTGCCCTGAAAAATTAGCTACATTGAGGAAGAATAAAGGGCATTTCAGCATGGAATAGAGGTGTTCATCCCACCGGCATTAATAAAATGCCTCTCCCACACAGGACCAAATTTCAGTCTCTCATTATGAGCATTATTTAACAACCAGGAAATGGTCTAAAAGCAGGAATTTAAAAATAATATCTTCAGGATAACCAGAAATTTTAAAATATTCACATCCTAATGCATAAGCTCAAGTCAACAAAATATATTTTCTAAACCTACCAGGACCGAATATATTTGCAAGATTATTTCCTCTCATTCTTCCAACTCAAGTAACGTGGCAATGTTTTTGGAAGAAGTCATTCAGTTATGGTTCTTTGGCACTACTCGTAAAAAAGTCAAGGAGTCATATCCAGAGGAAGTGTTTCCTTGAAAGAAAAGTTTGCTTCTGAAATTTAAAACGCCTGGTTTCCTATTACATAGATACAGTGAAAAAAAAAGAAATTCTACAATTGAATAATACAGTAAGTCCCGGGTCTTTTTTCCTGCCTGAAATTTGATTCATGTTTAACCCAGATTTGTGTGTCGATTCGGAGACCCAAGTGCCAAAAGGAGAACAGAATGGTCACAGCCAGCCACTGTAGAGGGTATTTAGTGCCAGGACTGAACAAGGTCTCAAAAATGTGGATGGCACCTGAAACTCATACATTAGAACCCCTTGATGTCCAAGCCGGTCTTCGGTTCTGATGTTCCCTCGCCTGTTTCCTGCGTGTGAGCGAAACGCTGCAGCGACCCTGTTTATCTGGCCCCTGCACAACATTGTCAGGACACATTTCCATTTTCCAAGTGACTGCTGCCACTGGGCCGCAGTCTGTGCTCATTTCTCGAGTAGCTAAACCCTTTGACACTGTGGTTTTTAATTAAAATTACATTAAAGTTAATCAACCAGAAAGAGGCTGCTGTAGAAGGCAGGTTTGATTGCAACCTGCAAAGGGCACGGAGGCTGCCAACTTGCTAAAGATGTGCCTGCAGATGCCAATCTGCCTGCACGAGCCCCACGATTACAGAGCTGCTGAGGAGAGGTCAGTTCTGTTTGCATTTTCCCCAGGACTGTCAAAAAAATTGCAATGGCCATAGCAAGGCATAAAGTGAAAAGGCAGACAAGCCTCCAAAGCACACCATTTCAGAATTTCCACTACTGCCCCAAACCGCTGACATGAAGCTGTCGTGTCCCAACTGTGTGCTCTTGAGAGGTAGTGAGGCTCACCAGAGAGTCATCCGGTTTGTTGTTTGAGAAGGCTACAGATTCTCTTAGAAGATCCTCTCTTCTTCCACAAGCTGGGTTTCTGGCATATGGTGCTGCTCTGTTTGGCTTTGCTTTGTTTTGAAAAGGGAAAGGGGAGATATTTGAATGCTTCGGGGTTCCTTGTTCATCTTCAGGTCCTTTGCAAAAGGGATTCACTGGAAAATGTCTAAACACAACTGAGTATATCTTCCAGATCTTCATGCATTCCAAACCAAAACCTGTCAAATAAAAATTTACCTGTAAGAGTAACTAGTTATTTGACACTTACTAAATGTTATGATGATGTTGAGTCTAAAATTTAAATTATTTTCTGTTCACTTCTAATATGATTAATTTGCTAAATATGACTGGTTCTTAAAGTATCTGACACTTGGTAAGAGATTGATTCGTTTTGAATAAATGAATGAAAGAATTCATGAATAAAAAGAATGTATTGTCTATCAGGACTAATTCTATGTGTGGTTTTTTTTGTTTTTTTTTTTTCTGACGCTATGCAGTCATATCCTGCATAATGGCATTCTAGTCAATAATGGACCCCATACAATGATGATCTCATAACATTACACTGGAGTTGAAAATTCCTATTGCTCGGTGATGTGGCCATCCTAATGTTATAGCACAATATGAAACTCATATATTTGTGGTGATGCTGGTGTAAACACCCCAACTCTGCCAGCTGGATTATAAGAAATGACTACATTACTGGTTTATGTATTTATTATACTATTTATTATTATTTCAGAGTACTTTTAGAATATACTCTTTCTACTTATTAAAAAAATTTACCTGTAAACAGCCTCAAGCAGGTCCTCAGGGAGTATTCCAGAAGAAGGCGTTGTTATCGTAGGAGATGACAGCTCCATGTGTGTTATTGTCCCTAAAGTCCGTCCAGTGGGACAGGATGTGGAGGTGGAAGACAGTGATCTTGATAATGATGACCCTGTGTAGGCCTAAGCTCACGTGTGTGCGTCTGCCTTGGTCTTTAACAAAAAAGTTTAAAAAGTCGAACAAGATGTAATAGGAAAAAAAAGCATGGAGAATAAAGATATAAAGACAAAATACTTTTGTACAGTTATACGATGTGTTTGTGTTTTAAGCTAAATAGTATTATGAAAGAGTCAAAAAGTTAAAAATCAAGTCTATAAAGTGAAAAAGTTATAATAAGCTAAGAATAATTTACTACTGGAGAAGAAAAATCTTTAAATAAATTGAACATAGCCTAAGTGGACAGCGCTTAGAGCGTTTACATTAGTGTACAGAAAAGTCCTAGGCCCTCACATTCACTCACCACTCACTGACTCACTCAAAGGAATTTCCAGTCCTGCCAGCAACATTCATGGTAAGTGCTTTCTAAAAGTAGGCGCCCTTCTTTTTTTTTTTTTTAACTTTTAGACTATATTTTTTACTGTACCTTTTCTACATTTAGAAACACAAATACTTACCATTGTGTCACAACTGCCTATAGTATTCAGTCCAGTAACATGTTGTACAGGTTTGTAGCATAGAAGCAAGAGGCTATGCCGTCTAGATCTGTGTAAGTATACTTGTGATATTTGCACAGTGAAAACACCTGATGCATTTCTCATTAAGTGACACATGACTGTAAAACTCCATTACGATAAAAAGTGAAGTGTCACCTTATGTTATATCAACTCAGATCTATTGGTAATTGATGCCTAAATCACGGGGCCAAGAGGAATTCTGGGCTGAATCCAAGCGATCAGAGAGAGTGATTCCAATCAAGGACTGTCCTCATCTGATGGCTTGGGGAGCAAGACAAAGATTATATCAGAATTCTGTAGTTGCTTGGAAGCAAGTGGTTTTGGCCTTGTGGAATGAGGCTTTCTACAAAGAATAAACTTGGAAGAGAAAATGTAACTAACTTGACCGAGTTGCATACTATTTAGAAGCTGGCAAACATTTTTTTATATGTCCCTGAGAGGCTTCCTGAGTCCATCAGCTGATTCTGATCACCCATTGATCCTGCAATTGTTATATTTGTGCGTATCTATGTCACATGCAGGGCCAGCCTGAGTGTTCCCTCAGTGGCAAGTGTCTTGAGGCAGGTGAACCCCAGGTGCCACATATGTCCTAGTTGTGGATGTTAATGACTGGCAAAGTGTCTTCCTATAAAAAAGACATTTATCAAAATATAGTTTTGATCTTTGAAAAAGGTATTTCTGTTGCTACAGTGTTTAGTATTCTTTGGAATCTGAGTAAAGAATTTTGGTATATGGATATGGCTCACCATCATTATAGTACCCTGTTCTCCCTGATCACATCATGAAATCAAATTCTTGAACCCTTCTTTTTCTTAATGAAACATGATAATACTTTAGTCACAAAATCCGTCGGTCTAAATGTTCTTTTTTTTTAACTTTTAATTTTTTTAATTTGAAAGATGTGGGGTACAATTCAGGGTTAGGTATACAAATGTTCATTAGACAGGTATCCTCATTGATGAGGTATGCTCCCCCTTCCCCAAGCAGTCTCCCACTACTGCCAATCCCACTTCCCTGCACTCCTTCTGGCAGTTTCCCACTACTGCCAATCCTTTTCTTATAGCATTATGATAATTGTTCAAGGTCCACTTATGAGTGAGAACATGAGATACTCAGTTGTTTCTGTGAAAGATCACTCAGTATTATAGACTCTAAGTCCATCCAGGTTGCTGTGAAGTTCATGATTTTGTTCTTTATGGCTGCATAATATTCCATCATGTATATTATAAATGGTCTTTTAAACAGACTTTTTGGTATAACGCTTGAAAACAATTTATCTTCCTTCTTCTATAAGCCTGATTTTTAAAAATGGAATTAAAGTACAAGTTTCTCTTTTCACTTGAAATTACACATCAGCCGGTCTCTGTGGCTCAGCCTGTATCTCAGCACTTTGGGATGCCGAGGCAAGTGGATTGCCTGAGCCCCCAGGTTCGAGTCCCACTCAGGCAACTTGGTAAGACCTCGTCTCTACAATAAATCAAAAATTAGCTAAGTGTGGTAGCATACTCCTGTAGTTCAAGCTACTTGGAAGGCTGAGGCGGAAGGATTGCTGGAACCTAGCAGGTGAAGGCTGTGGTGGCCCCGAGCATGCCACTGCACTCCAGCCTGGGCAACTGAGTGAGACTCTAATTCAAAACAACAAAAAAAGAAAGAAATTACACATTAATATTTTCTATACCCTCTAAATCATATTCCTGATGAAAGCCATATAAATATATGATTTTCAGTACAACTTTTAGACTCAATTATAATGTAGTATGGCCCTATCCTCCAACTTACCAGAGAAATGCTCAGTTCTTATCTATCACAAATGTCATAACGTACGCTAATTCAATCTACTAATATTTACTGAGCATCTACTACAGGCTAGGCACTCTTCTCTGGTGTGAAAGGCACAGCAGTAATTAAAGCTGTTGATGTTCCTGCTTCCATGGAGTTTATATTCTACTCATGAGACAGCAACTATATAAAATGTAAAATATAAGTTCACAGCTGACCTGGAAGCACTATAGGCTTGCCACCCACTAGGCTTTGCCTCTCCTTCTTTGCTAACGGAATGCCAATTTTGTTTGGGAAGTCATCAGGGAATTGTGGGTCATGATTGTTTATGCCAAAATGGCTTTCCTGTTTATGTTAAGAAGATGTACTTCCCAGCCTCCTTTGACCTTTGGGTGGCCATGTGACCTAGTTCTAGTCAAAGAGATCTACAAAAAAGTCTGTTGGAGAAGTGAGTTATTCAAAATATTTTTTTCATCTTAATAAAAGGAGCGAGACCCTTGCAAGGAGTTCTTTCTTGCCTCCCTGATCAGCCCACTGTCTCCCCCCTCTGAATGTGGTCATGATGACTGGAGTCATCTTGTAACCAGGAGGCATAAGCACCAAGATGAAAAGTGAAATTCTGAGGATGGCACAACAGAACGATGGAAGCTTGAAGTTTCAAAGATATTTTGAACTGCAGCCATCAAACTGGAACTTCTAGATTTCCTGGTCTGTAAAAAAATTAAATGTCATAATTCTTAAGCCACTGTTAGTTGAGGACTCTGTTACCTGTAGCTAAAAGAATCCCAATTGGTACTGTAGTCTTGTTTTCCAAAATAAAATAAAGCCTCCCAATTCCACAGTCTACTCCATTTCTTCCACCTTAACATTTTAATCATGCTGCATTTTTGTGTTCACAGTACATACAAAATCTGTCTACTCTTTATGGAAGTCTTTAATTGGAAATCATATCAAAGATGAGCTTTCCTTGCCTGAGCAGATCTTTGAAATTATATCTCTATAGGTCTCTGGCAGGTCTCCACAAAACTTTCCACAGTCAATGCTTTGATGTGGTGTTTTTTGTTTGTTGAATTGGAGTCTCACTCTTTTGCCCAGACTGGAGTGCAATGATACGCAGCCTCAACCTGCTGGACTCAGGAGATCCTTCTGCCTCTGCCTTCCAAGTAGCTGGAACTATAGGAATGCACCACCATGGCCCAGCTAATTGATGTTTTTTTCCTCTTCTGGATTTAAATCAAATAGGAATTTTCTTGTCCATCAAAATGTAACTTTCCATAAAGTGAAACCTATTTTATACCTCCATGTGAATAAGCCATTCAGTCCATCCCCCAGATTTTGAGTAAAGGCACTAAAGAGACTAAGGACATGTCTCTTTATACCTCCATGTGAATAAGCCATTCAGTCCATCCCCCAGATTTTGAGTAAAGGCACTAAGGAGACTAAGAGACATGTCCTTAGTCTCTTTAGATAGGCAGGCTAAGCTTCATGAAGGAGTTAAAAAAAATAAGGTTGAAGTTGTCATAGGTGACATCTGCAAACTTCATGACTATTCTAGGCAAGGTTTTGAGTCCTGTCACTGTTAAGGTATGCTGGTCAGAAGAATCATGCAGAGAGCCAGTAAAATTTTCCACCTACATCGACAGATTGGATTAAAAGTATCTGATCATGTGATTTTTAAAAAGAGACAACCGTAGGTATAAGGACATAGAAAATTGAAAATAAAAATTTAAAAAGATAGATCAGACAAATACTAAGCATAAGAAAGCTGAAATAGTTATAAGCCAAATTAGAAATTTAATTTAATTGCCCAGATATTATAACTATAATTAACATGTGATACCCTAGTGAGCATCTGGCAGGTGAATGCACTCCCTCCAATGGTGAGAGCAAAGGCCTCCCAGGCTCCAACCCTGGAGGAAGATTAAAACTCCAGTCTCCAACCCTGGAGGAAGATTAAAACTCCAGGTAGTTAGTCAAGAAGGGGAGAAAGGAATGAGAAAAAAAAAGCCTTGAAAATTGGAAAGAAGAATAGAGTGATTACTGATACTATAAAATAAGACACAAGTCAACAAAACAAAAACTTACCATGACACTCTAAATAGAGGTCAAAGGCATTCAGTGGTGTAAAGTATAAAGTTCCATTATGGCAATGTTAATAATACGAAGAGAGTAAGCCAGAACAGCTAACCTGTTGAGAGGTTTGTGGTTTGGGAACCACTCGCCAATTGTGTTACGTCTGAAATATTTTACTGCCTAGTACTTATGAAGTCACAGTTTGGATTCTCTGGAATAGCACATACTAAAACAAAATTTGGAGTACACGTCATTTATGAAAGTAGAAATCAACACATGTGAAAGGAAAGGGGAGTGCCTTAGTCTATTTTTATTTTATTTTTTAGAAAGCAGGATTTATTAAGAGGACAGAAAGCTCCCACAGTGAGAGGGGACCCGATAAGGGTTGCCCTCTTTTCCATTTCTATAATAGAATACCACAGACTGGATAACTTATAATGAAAAAATAGTATTTGACTCATGGTTCTGGAGACTGGGAAGACCAAGAGCATGGTGCCAGCATCTACTCAACACTGATAAGTGCCTTCTTACTGCGTCAAAAAGAAGTCTGGGTCTGTATATCTTCATCTTGTTTAGTCACCAGATACCAGATGCTTCAGAAAGGGTGTGTCTTCCTCTAAAGGAGCTGTCAACTCGAGATAAAAC
Source organism: Carlito syrichta (assembly GCF_000164805.1). Taxonomy (NCBI): domain Eukaryota; kingdom Metazoa; phylum Chordata; class Mammalia; order Primates; family Tarsiidae; genus Carlito; species Carlito syrichta. The sequence goes on along the minus strand of NW_007258069.1, from coordinate 94,717 downwards.
ATGGTAGAAGAGTAAGTGAGCATGTGAGACAGAGATTGGATGGGACCAAACTTGTCCTTTTATCAGAAGCCCAACCCCATGATAACTAACCCACTCCCATGTCAATAGCATTAATCCATTCATTAGGGTGAAACTCTCATGACATAATCACTTCTCAAAAACCCTGTCTCTCAATATTGTTATAATGACAATTACATTTTAATATGAGTTTTGATGAAGATATTCAAACCATAGCAGAGAGGAAACAAGATGAAGCAGTGGGAGATGTCAAACTGGTAGCAGGCCTGAAAGTGCCTTGGGCAACCCAGTGGGACTCTCTGGCTTCAACATTTTCCTTTTTTGGCCCAGGATGTTTGGGTTTGTATATCTCTGTCTTGTGTAGTCACCTGATGCCAGATGCTTCAGAAAGGATATGTCCTTCTCTGAAGGAACGGCCAACTGGAGGTAAAACTAAGAGTGTATATTTCTGACTATTCCATGTGACTGAATGTTTCAGATCTCCTTTATTGAGATAGTCAAGACAGCATTTGCAAAATCAATGATTACATACCATGTTTCTGAGGCCCAATTTATCTGCTGTAGCAAAGATACCAAATGTGGCATATTGTCTACAACCAAAGTTAACACTTGACTGTGTTTGTGGTGCTCTTCAGCAGGGTTTCTCAGTATCAGCACTCAATTATTTGACATTTTGGGCCAATTAATTATTTGTCATGGGGGCTATTCTGTGTGTTTTAGGATATTTAGCAGCATCACTGGATTCGATCCACTAAATACCAGCAGCATCCTTGTACACATACACAGTCGTAACAACCAAAATGTCTCTAGACATTGTCAAATGCCACCTGGGAGACAAAAATCACCAGTTAAGAACCAGTCCTAGCCAAAGAAGAGACAGCCCAGGCCCTTCCCCTAAACTCCCTCCAATACCAACCAGTTGTAGAGAGTTTCCTGGAATCAGGACAGAGGCACTGGTGTGATCCATGTGGGGCCTGGGGGACTTTAGTTCCTGGTGAGTTCCAGTGCTGACAACTGATAGCCTCCTGCCCCACAGCAATGTTCTGCAGGATTTACCCTGTGGAGGTAGTCTGCACCACATAAGTGCTCCCTCTCTAGGCCCCAGCAGGGGTGACACACCCACTTTGGTGACATTGCTTCAGTGACAATGGTGCCCATCCCAGTACTAGATCAGGACTACAAACATGGCTTACCCTCAGGGGGATGCCATCACTGTGATAGCTCCACCTAGGAGGTGAGTTATTTCTGTATAGCATGGCAGTGGCGCCCCTGCCCACCTGCAGACTGAGGGAGAAACACTGGTTCCCAGCCAGCAAGGGAGCAGCATCCATCTACCCTTGTATGACATCAAAAAACTCACTCAGATGGGAGGAGGTTACTCCAGTGCACCAGAGGACCTGTGCCAGAGTAGAACTGTGGGGCCTCCATTGGTCTTTCACCAGTTCTTCCATCAAGACACATGGGTTGGAGAGGGAGTCAACAGTGCTCCTGGCTAGCCAGGGCCCCTGGCACTTGTGCTGGAAGGAGGGGAAAGCTCATGATCTGGAGAAAAGGGCTTGCCCTGCCACATCAGTAAAGTGGTGTCAGACAGTTTTCCACCACAACTACCTTTCCTGCCACCACTGCCCCTTCCACAGATGGATGTAGATAGAGATCAAGTGAGAAAACAACACAAAATTCCACTCTAATAATAACAAATTTATCAAATAAAAACAAAAATAGAAAAACCTGCTCTCACAGAAGAGGAAGCATCCGTGAAAAAATATTGACACCCACAAAGGGGCTTCTCAGATCCCAAGCAATGGAACCCATTCAGAATGACCTGTCCCTGGTGACATATAATTCAGACTATGGATGGCAAAGAGACTCAATGAGACCCAGGAACAACTGGATAATCAAATTAACCAGGTCAAAAAAACAGCATAGGAAGTGAAGGATGACCTGGCCATTCTAAGAAAGAACCAAACTGAAATGAAGAAATCTGTACTGGAATTTCAAAATAAAATAGCAAGCCTCAATGACAGACTCAACAGGGCAGAGAAAGGAATCTCAGAGCTTGAAGAGTTTATTGCATTAACTCAGACTGACAAAAAACAGAAGAAAAGAATAAGGAAAAATAAGCAAAGCCTATGAGAAATATGAGATTATGTAAAGATACAATAACAGAGACTTCAATATCCTGCCAACAACTTTAGATGGATCATCAAGGCAGAAGAGTAACAAAGAAATTTGAAACCTTAACTCGATACTGAGCCAATTAACTATAATAGACATCTACAGAACAACCACAGAATATAAATTATTCTCATCATCATACAGAACACACTCTAAGTTCAACCACATACCAGAACATAAATTGAGCATGAACAAATTTCAAAAGCTCAAAAATCATGCAAAGTAGTTTCTCAGACCACAGTGGATCAAAAATAAATACTATCACCAAGAGGAACATACAAAACACACAAATACATGGAAATAAACAACATGCTTCTGAATGACTATTGAGTAAACACAGAAATCAAGACAGAAAGATTCCTAAAAATCAAAAGAAAGCAAAAACACAACAAATCAAATTTTGTAGGATACCATGAAATCAGTACTGAGAGGGAAGTTTATAACATTGCACACACATATTGAGATAACCGAGAGATCCCAAGCAATCTAACATCACACCTAAGGGAGCTGGAATGACAAGAACAATCCAATTCCCAAACCAGTAGAAGACTGAAAATTATCAAGATGTATGCAAAACTTAATAAAATAAAGACCAAAAAGTCCTACAAAGGATCAATGTGTTGAAAAGTATAAATACGATTGACAGACCCCTGGGAAGATTAACAATAAGGGGGAGAGAGAGAAAATTCAAATAAACACAATTAGAAATGAAAAAGGTGGTGTTAACAACTGACTCTGAAGCAATACAAAAAATTATCAGAAATTACCTGTGTATATCTGTATGAGAATGAGCTAGAAAATCTAGAGGAAATGGAGAAATTCCTGGCAACACACAACATCCCGAGATTGAAATGGGAAGAAAATGAAACCCTACAGACCAGGAACAAACCAAGAAATTAATTCAATAATAAGAAACCTCCCCACCAAAAAAAAAAAAAAATCCTTGGACAGATTGTTTCTCAGCTGAATTCTCTCAGATGTACAAGGAAGAGCTGATATCAATCTTATTGAAAGTTTTCCAATCAATCGAGAAAGAATCCTCCCTGGCTCATTTTATGAAGATAATATTATTCTGATACTCAAATGGCAAGACCCCATAAGGAAAGAAAACTTCAGACCAATTCCCTTAATGAACATAGATGCAAAAATTCTAAAAAAAAAAAAAAAAAATCCTAACAAATTGCACCCAACAGTACATTACAAGGATCATTCAACATGACCTGGTGGGCTTCATTCCTGGGTTGCAAGGTTGGTTCAACATAGTCAAAACAATAAATGTAATCCGTCACATAAACAGATGTAAAACCAAGAACCACACAATTATTTCACCAGATGCATAAAAAATACTTGGTAAAATCCAACATTCTTTCTTGATAAAAACCCTAAAAAATATAGACCTCTAAGCAACATTCTTCAAAATAATGAAAGTCATCTATGACAAAAATGCAGGCAACATCATACTTAACAGGCCGAAATTGGTAGCATTCCCCCTAAGAACTGGAACAAAACAAGAATATCCACTCTCATGCTTTCATCACTCCTATGTAACATAGTACTGAAATCAGGCAAAATAAAGAAATTCTCTTTTTCCAAATATGAAAAGAGAAAGTTAAATTATCCCTCACCACAGATGATATGACTCTATACTTAGCCTATCCTAAAGAATCTGCCAGAAACTTCCACGCACTGATAAACAATTCTGATAAAATTTGGGGTTACAAAAATAAATGTGCAAAAGTCAGTTGCTTTTCTATATACCAATAACAAGCAGACTGAAAAACTAACCAAAACCACAATTTCATTCACAATATCCACACACAAAAATAAAATGAAATATGTTGACATTCATCTAGCCAAAGAGGCAAAAGATATTTACAATGAGAACTACAAAACATTATGCAAAGAAATTAAACAGATGGAAGAACATCCCAAACCCATGGATTGCAATAATCAATCTCATCAAGATGCCTTTCTACCCAAAGCAACCAACAGATTAAACTCAATTCCTATATAACTACCAGAAACATTTTCTACAGACTTAGAAAGACAATACTTAAATGCATATGGAAGCAAAAGAGAGACTGAATAGCTAAAGTAATCCTTGACAAAAAAACAAAGCTGGTGGTATCACACTCCCAGACTTCAAACTTTACTGCAAGGCTATAGTAACCAAAACAGCATGGTACAGGTACAAAAATAGGCAGATAGACCAATGGAACAGGATGGAGAATCCAGTAATAAAACCACAAACCTTCAACCAACTTATCTTTGACAAAGCTGACATAAACAAACATTGGGGAAAGGAAATTATATTTAGCAAGTGGTGCTGGGAAAACTAGCTAATCACATGCAGAAGAATGTAACTGGATCCCTACCTATTGCCATATGTAAAAATTAACTCAAAATTGATCAAGGACTTAAAAGTGAAATCTCAAATTATAGGAATCTTAGAAGAAAGCCTAGGGAACACACTCCTGCTCACTGACCTGGGTAATGAATTCATGACCAAGTTCTCAAAAACAAATGCAGCAAAAATTAAAATCGACAGGTGGGACTGTATCAAGCTAAAACATTTTTGCATAGCCAAAGAAAACATCAAGAGTACAAAGACAATCCACACAATGAGAACAAAATATTTGAAAGCTATGCATCTGACAAAGGCCTAACATCCAGATCTATAAGGAACTCAAACAAATTTATACCCTAAAAATCCCCCATGTTTTCAGGTGGGAAAAGAACATTAACAGACAAAGGAAGATATACAAGTAACCAACACATGAAAAAGTGATCAGTGTCACTAATCACCAGAGAAATGCAAATCAAAACTACAATGAGCTATCATTTCACACCAGTCAGGATGGCCATTATTAAAAAGTCAAAAAACATCAGGTGTTGTCAAGGATGCAGAGAAAAGTTGAAAATATTACCTAGTTCAATCTGTGTGGAAAACAGTTTGGAACTATCTCAAAGCTCTATCTAAAAATAGAGCTACCATTCTACTCAGTAATCCCACTCCTGGAAATATACCTAGAGGAACACAAATTGCTCTACCCAAAGATACCTACGCTTGTATGTTTATTGCACCACTATTCACAATAGCAAAAACATGGAACCAACCCAGATATGTCCATTGAAGGTGGACTGGATAAAGAAAATGTGGTACATATAGACGATAGAATACTATGCAGTTGTAAAGAACACAATCGTGTCTTTTGCAGCAACATGAATGCAGCTGGAGCCCATCATTCTAAGTGAATTATCACAACAACAAAATACTGATTAACATATGTTCTCACTCGTAAGTGTGCACTAAACACTGGGCACACACAGGCCTAAGAATGAAAATAAGACTCTGGGCATTGCTAAAGGAGGAAGTGAGGGAGGAAGGATAAGGGATACAAAATCATCTATTGGGTACCATGTCCACTACCAGTGGGGGAGAGGACTTGTTAGAAGCTCAAACCTGGCCTTCACAGAATATATCTAGCAAATATGTACCATATATATTTGTTGTGATATCACTGGGTTCTTCTTGGTAACAGGTCTCCTCTTTAGCCAGTGGATTCTGAGTCTACAATAAACTCATCTTGGAACTGGAAAAGGAATTGCAATTTGTCACTGGGGAGACTGCTCTCATTTTTCTGGTCAACCATCCTTGATTTCTTCTGCTATTATGAGTTGAGTAATACATTTGTTAAATGCACAGTTCTTTTGTCCCTTTGACTCATGTTGGTTTTAAGAATCTCTAAAACTCCGCAGTTTAAACTCCCATGTCTGGAACTCCAACTTTGCCAGTCATAATAATAATTGTGCCCCTGGCTTCTGGAGGTCAAGAAACACTGCCCAACTTCTATTGTTTTGCATTCCTTTATACCCACTGCTATTGGGGAGTCAAATTTTATCAGTCTAAGGACTCCTTACATCTGGGAAGAAAATATTTTTTTGAAAGACATGTGGGCTGTGTCTAAAACATAAGGTTATATTTTAATCATATTAGATAATCTAACCATTAATTTAAGGTAATTTGCTATCTAAAGTGACAGTCAGATTTCTATTACCTATGAAAAGACATGAGTCCTTCAACAATTTTTTCTTCAGAGATAGGGAATATTTCCCAGTGAATATATTTGAAAGAGTCAATAGGAGAATAGAAATACAGATACATTTTGATTGTATCCCATGAGACACACTTGTTTAAGGATCTGGTTACATATACAAATGTCAGACAGAACAGACTTTAAGGCAAAAAGCATTGCTAGAGATAAATAAAGTCATTTTCTAATAATATGACATACATGCTGTGTGTGGTGCCTCATACTTGTAATTCCAGAACTTTGAAAGACCATGGTGGGAGGATTACTTATGCCCAGGAATTTGAGGCCAGCCTTGGCAACATAGTGAGATCCTGTCTCTACAAAAATTTAAAAAACTAGTCAAGTGTGCTGGTGCATGCCTGTGATCCCAGAAACTCCGCAGGTTGAGAAGGGAGGATCACTTGAGCCCAGGAGTTGGAGGCTGTAGTGAGCCTCAACTGTGTTACTGCACTCCAGTTTGGAAAATGGAGTGAGACTCTGACTCAATTTACTTGGAATATTTAAAAGTCTGAACTTTTATGCACATAATAACACATCTTAAAATACATGAAGCAAACATTTTAAAAAGCAAAAATAGGAACTTGCAAATTCATCATGATAGTATGATTTTACTATAAGTATTACAGTAATTAAGAAATAAATAAATCAATAAGGATAACGAAAACTTGTATATCATAATGACCATCTTTATCGTACAAGCACATAGAATCCCAAACCCAATGATTAAAAAGTCCACATCATAGACTGAAAATTCATCACTTGCTACTCTGTTAAGTGAGTCCCAAATTTTTTTGATGCCAGCTCGCATACAAACCATATTCTCTAACCACAGCACAAAAGAGATAACAAGTGAGAAATCATTTTTTCAATCAAAGTGGCAACATATTTAGAAAGTGAAATATGTTCTAAGTAACTTAGAGCAAGTCAAAAAAAAGAAAAGAAAAGAAAAGAAAACCCATAGTGGAAATAAGACAAGCCCTTGTAGACCATCCTAAACTATACCTTCATATTAAAATGGAGGAAACCAAGTTCCCGGGCAGCAAATAACTTCCTCACTGTCACACTGCAAGTTGGTAACAAACAAGGAAGCAGCAGAGTGCCATTGAGAGCACAGGAATTTAGGGCACAGGTAAAGGGGCCAGTCTAATTTCTCTCCAAAAAAATTTAATTTCAGTAGGGGCAAAAGTGGCTTTTGGTTATATGGTTGCATTGTATAGTGGTGAAGAAGAAATCTGAGCTTTAATGTATCCCTCACTTTCCCTAGTGCACATTGTATCTGATAGGCCATTTTTCATCCCACCCTGCTTCCCACCCTTCTACTTCTGAGTCTCCAGTGGCAATTATATGATTCTATACGCCTCTGTCAATCTATAGCTTAGCTCCCACTTATAACTGAGAACATGGGTATTTGGTTTTCCATTTCTGTATTACTTCACTTAGGATAATGGCTTCCAGCTTCATCCGAATTGCTGCAAAATACATTATTTTGTTCTTTTTTATGGCCAAATAGTATTCCATGGGCAATACATACATACATACATACATATCACATTTTCTTTATCTGCAGATCAGTTGATGGACATTTAAGTTGAGTTCACATCTTTGCAATTATGAATTGTGTGTGATAAACATATGAGTACAGGAGTCTTCTTTGTATAATGATCTCTTTTCCTTTGGGTAGATATCAAGTACTAGGATTGCTGGATCAAATGGTAGATCAATTCTTTGAGGTCAATTCTTTGAGAAATATTCGTACCATTTTCTGTAGAAGTTTTACTAATTTGCTTCTACCAACAGTGCATAAGCATTTCCTTTTTACTTCATCTGTACCAATATCTGCTGCTTTATTTTTAATAATGACCATTTTGACTGACATGAGGTGGCATCTCATGGTTTTAATTCACACTACTTTGATGATTAGTGATGTTGAGCATTTTTTCATACGTTTGCTGACCATTTGTATATCTTCTTTCAGGAAATATCCATTCATGTCATTTGCTCACTTTTTAAATGGGGTTATTTGTTTTTATCTGCTGATTTGTTTGAGTTATTTGATATTTAGTGTCCTACAGTTTGTGAATACTTTTTCCAACTCTGTGGGTTGCCCATTTACTCTGCTGATTACTTCTTTTGCCGTGCAGAAGCTTTTGAGTTTGATTAATCCCACTTATTTATTTTTGGTTTTGTCACATTGGCTCTTGGGGTCTTAGTCCCAAATTGATCAGTCAGTTTCTATTCCTCCATCATTCACTAACTGTGTGACCTGGGACAAATGACAATTCCTCTCTGAACTTGTAAGATAATAATACTTCCTTTGGAAATTTGTTTTGAAAATAAATTGGGACAATGACTATAAAGATCTAGGAGGCTGTTGAGAAAGGGTGCTGACTCAGCATATCTCAGCAGACCCCAGAAAGTTTGAACGAGCTGCCAGTGATCCAGATCAAACTCGAGTTTAAAGGTCCAGGTCCAAATTAGAGACGTGATGGAGCAGAGAATGCAGTCAGAGGAAACAGAAAGCATCTCTAGAATGAAATAGACCAAAACATGCACAGGCAAGAAAAGACAAAGCAAAGCAGGCAGCCTTTCAACTGGGATGCCCGTAGGAACTATAGGACCAAAGAGCAAGACAAACAGAGTAGCCACAAGTCTGGTGGCACCAACACAATCCCTGTCTGAGAGCTCCTAGGATATGGGGGTGGGGACTTGTCAGAAGTCTCCATTTTGGCCTTCCGGAAAATTTGGCACAAGGCTTTCCTATTTGGTTTGTAGAGAGAATTATTCCTAATTTTTAAATATTTATGTAAATGTAACTTTAAGCCAAAGAAATGTCTTTCACATAATACCAAGTATAGTGTGTTCAGTAGATATTTACTTATTTATAAATTCAGTAAACAATGGTTTCTGGAGCCCTTTCTATGGACTAGAAATGATGTTATATATGTAGAAATTCAATATCAGTTGCTCAATTAGCATTGCCATCTAAGAATCTCTACAGCCAATTGCCCAAAAATAATACTAAAGGCTATGTTCGCTTTCAATTGCTACAATAATACGGTGCAATGAGAAACCACCCAAACTCACTGGCAAATAACAATACACGCTTCTTTTGCTCACAAATGTGAGTGGGCTAGTTGGCTCTGGTGCTCTGCTTTGGGGTCAGCTGATCTCAAATTAGCTTGCTCATGCATCGCAATTAGTTGGCAGTCTGGTCTAGGATACTCTTGAATGGGATGACTCGGTTCTGCTCCATCTAGTCTCTCATCCTCCAGCAGGATAACCTAGGATTGTTCACATGGTGAGGTGCCCAAGAGAGAGACTGGAAGTACATGAGGCTCAGGCTCAGGATTTGCAGTATTCTGTTGGCCAAAGCAAGTCACAAGTTCAGCCCAGCTTCATGTGGTGGAAAGATAGAACTCAATCTCTTGATGAGAAGAGCGGCAAAGTCACATGGCCAAAAGCAAGGACAGAGGGGTGGAGAAATTGGAAACATTTTTTCCATCTACCACAAGGGTTAAATTGACTCCTTGGCAGAACCTATGACAGGGATGGCTTAGAAATTAAAATGGATTTGTGCCTTGTGAGAAAAGAGAATATTCCCTTAATAAAAGCATGTGTTTTTCTCTTTAAAGGAATCCATACCTTCAAACAAGGGTCAGATACAAAAAAAACAAGGTAATATATTAAATGACACTCGATGAGAGAAATGAGGTTTCATGAGGCAGAACAAATCTAACGTCAGGCTTGAAAATCTGAATCAAATCATTTTGCACAGAAAGACAACATTTCTAAAACCCAACTTGTTTGGGTTGGATACAGAACAAAATATTGATGGACAAATTAATGAATGTGAATGGCAACATAGTTTAGGTAAATGTTCTCATTTGGACTGCATGTTTCCAACATTTATATAGTAAGAATCTTTTATGGACTATCCCCTCCAGTTTGGAAAATGAAGTCTCTTTCTCTGCTTTTTTTTTTTTAAGTCGGAGTCTCACTCTGTTGCCTAGGCTGGAGTGCAGTGGCACGCTCACAGCCACTGCAATCTCGACCTGCTGAGCTCAGGCAATCCTTCTGCCTCAGCTTTCCAAGCAGCTGGAATTACAAGTGTGCGCTACCATGCCCAGCTAATTTTTTTTATTTATTTATTGTAGAGATGAGGTCTCATCAAGTTGCCCAAGATGGTCTCGAACCCGTGAGCTCAGGCAATTCTCTCACCTTGGCCTCCCCAAGTGCTGGGATTAGAGGCATGAGCCACTGAACCCAGCCCAAGTCTCTGCTTTTTTGATGGAGTATCTTAATTATATAGTAAGGCTGGAATATCACATCTCATCCAGTTTTTGTGAATGCAAGTACCTTTGTATTGTATGTTTGATAGAAAGACAAGATAGCATTTATTCCAGCATGGGAGAGTGGAGGTAGAAATTCTTGCAAGCATAAAACAGCATGAGAAATGTAATTTTCACTTCCAGCACACTGAAAGGTATATTATAAACACTCTTGAAGATGCTGTCAACCATCTATCTAAAAAGTAGGATTCACAAAGTATCAATCTGTACATTTAAAAAAGTAACTTTTAACTGTTTCAATAGTGTACTTAAAGTTTCTGATAAGCAAGACTTTATGCTTCAAGGGACAAATTAAACATCCTTGTTTTTGAGGAAATAAAAAACATGCCATGAAATTTTGCTTGGCTTCTTACATACTTGTTGAAATTTGCTCCTCTCCACACCTGTAAGAAATAAAAGTTATTAAATAAAAGTTATTTAAAAGGAAATGCTTAGACAACTATTTTCAGAAATAACAGTAAACTATGTTATTGACAGAATCAGCAACTTAATTAAAAGTCTGTTAATGCTGGTGTTAACAAACCTGGCATATTTTCAATTTAGGTTGACGCTATTCAAACTGATACTTGGTAGTATGTCACAAAATCTGGATGAAAATACTGGCTATATAAATTAAACTTTTGTTACTTAAAAATATTAGAGGCTATTACAGATGTTCCAGAATCAGAGTATGTTTTTCACAAAAATGTTCTACTTAGAAAGCCAAGATGAATTAACGGGCTGTGTACTATTTACCTTCTGGCTAGAGAAAAATCACTAACACATAATTATCCACAATATTAAAGTTTTAGATAAACAAACACATTAACTACTTTAAGGATAAATGTGTGCACTCTTTGGGTTTCAAAACTGAATAATTTGTTACTTTCATTGCCTCAGCAAATATTTACTGAGCTCCTATTATGTGGCAGGCATTTTTGTAGGGGTTGGAGAAAGTGTGAAACAGGAGACAACGATCCTGCTCTCGTGTAATTTACATCCTAGAGGTTTTATTATTAAAATGTAATAAGTCTCACCAAAAAATGATTAGAACATCGTAGCGACACAATGACTTGTTGGAAAGCTATGGTGGCCTAAAATAAAAATTTTAATAAAGCTTCAAGTATTTCTAAAGAATCAGATCAGGGTTACCCATATGTCAGCTAGCACCTCCTCTCCCTTCAAAAATAAGACAATCATGTCTTCAAACCTCTCTAATTCCTCTGTTTTCAGAGTTCAAAGTACTATCTGAGGTTTTTGGGATGAGAGTGGGAGATGTTGGCTGATGGTCTCAGAGCCGGTACAAGTGCAGAAAGTTCTAGAAGTTTCTTCCGTTCTGCATATTTTTACCATATGGAGCTCAGTCCTGTCTCATTTTGCACAACAGTCATGTGAATCACTTCCTAAAATGGCCTCTTTTTCCTGCTCTCTGGCTTACTTTCTATGTTTTATACAAACCAAGCCGACTTCTACCTCAGGGGCCTTATTCACCTGCCACCCCCTCTGCCTGGAGCATAGTTCTTTCAGATACCTGCATAAGTTGCACCCTCAGTTTATCTCAATAGCGCAGAAATATCACCTCCTCTAACCATCCTGTCTAAACAAAAATTGGCATATTACCCCCCCTACACACACACACACTCTACCTCTGCTTTATTTTTCTTCATAATATTTGGTAGTTGCCAACTGTCTTGTATTTATCTACTTACTATCTCTCTCCCCAACAATAACACAAGTTCCATGAGATCATAGACTCAAACATGTTCACAGCTATAACCTCAAAGTCTAAAATGTGAGAACAGTACATTTGTTCAATTAAAATTTGTTGAATAAAGAAATGAATAAACGAACACATGGAAAAACAAATGAACATAAGTTTAACAGACTTTCTTGGAAAGTTCTGGGCTAAGATGAAAGGGAATTCTAACTACAGCAAGACAAATAACCTTAAAGAGAATGGTAAGCATCCACACTCTTAAAAATGTCCTTACAGGCCGGGCGCAGTGGCTCAAGCCTGTAATCCCAGCACTTTGGGAAGCTGAGGGGAGAGGATTGCCTGAGCCCACGCATTCGAGAACTGCTTGGGCAACATGGTGAGACCTCGTCTCTACAATAAATCAAAAAATTAGTTGGATGTGGTAGCGTGCGCCTGTAGTTTTGGTTACTTGGAAGGCTGAGGCGGAAGGATCACTGGGTCCCAGAAGGGCGATGCTGGGGTGGCCATGAGCGTGCTACTGCTCTCCAACCTGGGCAAGGGAGTGAGAGTCTAACTAAATAATAAAAAAAAAAAAGTCCTACAGCCACTCACTTCCCTTTCCCTTTGAGATGAAAAGCAACAAGCTCCCACACTTGTTTTATAAATGAGTTTTCCTCTTCCTTAGAAGTTCTGGTAGCAACACCCAGACTCTCTAAGGGCTCACCTTCTGCCCAGACACTGTTTAATGTATTTTTCCAAAGACAGTTATTTCCTTTAGAGGAAATAGTTTAGCATCTACCATTTAAAAGTTAAGATTTTCTTCACCTCAATGCGTGATTAATTACAAGCAGTGCAATATCAAAATTTTGAGTTAAATATTACCCTAAAAAAAATTTATCTAGTTAAGAGATCTAAGTCAAAGATGACTCTAACCCCAACAAGTAGGAGGTTTGAAACCATGTTTACAGCTTTAGCTTTTCTGGGGGAAAAAAACGCAATTAGATCAGTCTAAGACAGTGGGGACAATAAATAAGATACCAGGGGTAGAAACTGGTGAGTCAGGGGTACCACAAAGGAGTTTCTTTGTAATGATGAAATAGTACTGTGTCTTGATTGTGGTTTCCTGAATCAATACACAGAATAAAATTACATAGAAGTACCCACATATACACATACACATTCTCACAGAAATAAGTACCCATAAAAATTGGCGTACTCTGAATACTATTGAGTTTTATTGTATTATTGTCAGTTATCTGGTTTTGATATTGTTACTGCAGTTATGTTTGATTATTGACAGTGAAAAAATTTGGGTAAAGAGTACCCAGAGCTCTCTGTATTATTTTTGCAACCTCCTATGATTCTATAGGTATTTCAAAATAAAATGGATAAAACAAAACAAAAACCACAATCAACGTATATGCAAAAAAGTTTCAAGGATCTATTATAGACCTAGATTGTGATTCCAAAGATAAATATATGAACAAGCAAGAAATTTACAAACTTGTTGACAAAAAGAGTTTAATCTTATTAGAGATTACAAACTCAATGTCAGCAAAATTGATATTGCTTTATGAGCTTACCCATGACTTTAAAAAGTGTTGACTGACAAATTGACAAAATTCATGACATGTTAAGAGTTTTAAAAACAAAGCATAGCAATTGATACTGCTTAATACCCAAAATATCAACGAACAAGCCATATAAATGCTTTTCAATCACCAGAGTATTCTTCAATGGCAATAAGGGTTGTGACAGTCTCCGGAATGTCACAACTTCTGTTGCAATGTGGCTTTTTAAAATTCAGATATTTCTTCTGAGGAGCAATCATTGCCATAGGGGTATTTCTCACTGCAAGGATCTACAGGAACTCCTAGACTCAGCTCTGATCTGTATTTGTGTTTGAAATGGCTCTGGCTATTAAGATTCTTTATAAATGTCAGCATACCATGACTGGTAAGAATGGGTCCCCCAACATGCTCTGTGAACCAGGCATTGCAAGGTGCTGCAGTATGAAAATTAGTCCCTTGTGAATGAAAATGAACCAAATCTATTCTTTTCCTATACAGTTCCTGGAACTAAAGGTCTTCCTTCACTGAACCCGCATTTGGTATAATCAAATTTCAGGATGCCGAGCAAAGCGTTAGGGTAGAGGTTATTACTATCAATTTACAGGGATGGTAAAGCCAATTCTGTGGCTCTTAGTACCTGCCCGCGGGACACTACGGTGTCTCCCATCCTTTGGAGCCAGAGTTATCATATTATGGAGGATCATTACATTTAAGGGCTAATAGTAAATTAACCAGTTGTGGTGACAAAGACCCTGAAGTAAGTATGTTCTTCCTCGTTATATCCCAAGGCAAAATTCCCTCTGCCCTATATGTTTTTTAAAAGGATTGCATGTCCCTTAAGAATACAGTTTTATTTTATGTCAAAAAAACAGTGTTTTAAAGAGAAGTTCATATACATCTTATTAGGAGTATGATAACTACTACAATGGAGGGTTTACAAATGTCTGTCTTATAGACTACTTCACTTTTGTTAATTTTAAGTTTGGAATTTGTTAACTGTAAACTATAAATGCATGAGGAAGAAGAGAAAGGAATGGATTGGGAAGAGGCGAAATTGAAAGAAAGGAGAAAAAAATTGACCGGTAAAATCCAAATAAGGTCAACATTTGAGTTAATAGTTTGTTCCAATATAAATTTCCTGGTTTAGACAATATATTACAGTTAAATAAGATATCATCTTTGGGTGAAACTGGGTGAAGAGTATGTAGGAACTATGTGTGCAAATTCTTGTATCTTACATTATTTCAAAATTAAAAAAGTTAAAAAGAAGTTAGCGGAGAAGTTAAAAATATAGGGTAACTCTTAACACTCACAAATTAATATACTGAAAAAAAGTCTAATATACTGCCCTTAGCTGCAGACTGCCAGTGGCTCTAAAGAAGATTTTGTAATAATACCAATGATCATTTAGTGACCTCTTATTAAGTACCAAACACCATGTTATACACATCATCTCATTTAATCCCCACAAAAACCTTTTCACAGGGTCAGTTAACCTTCCAAAGAGCTGTTATTACCATTTTCCTTTTACCAGTGAAGAAACCAAGATTCAGACAGGCTCATTTTCCAGAGTTATGTAGCCATAAAGTTATGGGACTAGAAGTTGGAGCCAATCTCCTTAATTTCAAACTTCATGTACTTCACTGGCACAAGTAGCTTGCCTACCTGATTGCTTTCTCTCTCTCTCTTTCTCCTTCACTCAAACCAATTTTTTATTATTTTTAATTGACACATAATAATTGCACATATTTATGGGATGCAGTGTGACATTTTGATACCTGTACCCAATAATAATCAAATCAGGGTCATTAGCATACTCATCACCTTGAACAGTATCATTTCTTTGTGCTGTGAACATTCAAAATCCTCTCTTCTAGCCATTTGATATTATAGAATAAATAATCGTTAATTATCGTCACCCTACTGTGTTCTAGAACACTAGAACTTATTCTTCCTATCTAGTTACAATTTTGTATCTATTAATCAACCTGTCCCTATCTCCCTTTTACCCACCCTTCCCATAAATATTTTGCCACTAAAACATTCTCTACTTCTATGAAATCAAACTTATTTAGGCTTCACATGAGGGAGAACATGTGGTATTTATCTTTTTGTGCCTGGTTTATTTCACTTAACATAAAGTCCTCCGGGCTCATCCATGTTGTCACAAATGACAGGATTTCATTCTTTTTAGTTACCATACTTTCTTGATATCTGCATTGTGGCTTGGATAAAGAAAGTACAATTGATTTTTTTTCTTTGGAGGATACATAAATATAATCAGATAGGTTGTATCTGTGTTTCCCTAGACAGGCCCAAGTGAAAGAGAAGAAAGTGCCCCCTTTGAATAAAAAGGTCACAGGTGATTCCTTCTACATAAATCTCTCTTCTTTGTGTTCTTTTTTTCTTTTCACTTATTTTCTTTTTTTATTAAAAAGATGTGGAGTACACTTTAGGGTTAGGTACATATTCTTTGTGTTCTATAGGCATGATCCACTGACCACACATCACAGGACCATGAATTCATGAGACAATATAGAATACCATATTTGTGGAAGCTGCTAAGAGTCTGCAGTTTGGTTGACTTTGATGCTCATCAACTTGGGATCCTGAACTCAAAGTAAGGAAGTCCAGCTGCCTGTGATCTGGACTGATGTGAGAACTCTGCCCAGTTGTAGTGCTCAATATTAGATGGTGACTAATCCAATCAGATCCTCCTTTGAGAAATTGTGAATAGAAAACACACAAGAAGAAACAAATGTAGTAGTGAGAATCAGTGACAGAAAAAAGCTAAGTCCTAAGAACAACACAGTCTCCAGGCAAAAGAACAGAGACCACAATGTAAAGATAGTTGGACTTCTAGAGATGTTCTTGAATCATAAATTGCAATTATTGATGCTCTAGATAAGATCATTGGTAATAATCATTGTGTGTATCTACCAAAGTTCTGATAGTATCATTATTTCTAGTTATATCACTATAAATCCTTACCTGTTTTGTTTTTATACATAGGAATTGTTCTGCAATTGGAGAGTGCACATAGAAGTTCCTTACATTTATATGGCTTGTGAGCTGAAATTTTGGTTATTAAACAGTATCAATTGCTATGCTTTGTTTTTAAAACTCTTAACATGTCATGGATTTTGTCAATTTGTCAGTCAACACTTTTTAAAGTCATGGATAAACTCATGAAACAATATCAATTTTGCTGACACTGAGTTTGTAATCTCTAATTAGATTAAATTCTTTTTGCCAACAAGTTTGTAAATTTCTTCAGTTAAGAAGTATAAATAAAAAGAAAAGACTTCTATACAGAATTTGAGAAAGTTTTGCTGCATCCAAAAATGGCAATAAATGTTCAAGATTATAAAATTATACATTCTTTTTTATACATTCATTTTTTGTAGAGCAATGGTTTAGCTTTTTTAAAAAAAAAATCTAAATTTAAAAGAAAAGCTGCAAGAATAATACCAAGAGTTCCCCACAGACATTTAATCTAAGTGCACCCATTGTTAACATTCTGCCACACTTTTCTGGTCATTTTTGCTTTAATTGTATATATGCATACCTATGATTTTTCTGAACCATTTGAGAATACGTTGCTGATATTATTCCCTATTACTCCTTGCTAATCATTGAGCACTCCTTTAAAAGTATTCTCCTCACATAACTACAACATAGTTATCATATTTGTAAAATTTAACATTGATACAATATTATCATTTAATCTACAGTCAGTTCACCAGCTGTTCCAATGAAATGTCTTTTCAGCTGACTTTTCTGGTTCAGCAACCAACCCAAAATTACATATTACATTTCAATGTCATGTCTTTTAGTTGAATCTATAGCAGTTTTTCAACCTTTCCTTTTCTCTCATGACATTGACATTTTTATGGTTACGGGCCATTTATTTTTTAGAATACTCTCTATTTTGGTTTGTCTGGTGTTTTCTCATGATTAGATTAAAGTCATACATTTTGGCAGGAACACTACATATGTGATGTTTTGCATTCTTAATGAATTACGTAAGGGGTTAATGAAGTGAGTTTAAAAACCATCACTTTTGCAATCGCTGTGGTAATACTTAATCCAGACAAGAATTATCAATGGATATTAAATTAGTGATTTAAATTCTGATGTACAACAGAATATTTACACAATTTTGAAGCATCTCCTTATAAATACTTATTGATTATAAAAGAAGAAACAGATTTGCAATGGACAAAGCTAGTGGATACCAACTTAACAAAGTAACCAGAGTTATATATCATTAAAATAATAAGTAAGAACATAGGAGATTCCTTGAATATGTTTCTTGTTTTCTTTTCTAGCATCTACATAGAAAATTACATACAGAAATGAAAACTAACAAGAAGGGGTAGTGAGACAAAATACAGCAGAAAAGAAATAGCACCTTCCTTTCACATAAATGGATCTTATAAGGTGAGATATTTCTACACTGAGTTTCTGCACTAACTAAAAAATAAGTACCTAGGGGTCTGCCTGACAGATTTCAAAGCCAGAAAGAGCACGAATATGACTCCTCCATTCATATGTAATAATACTTTTACCGCCGGGAACAGGCGGGGGGCTAAGATGTGACATTCGGAACTGTTGGATTGCTGAGGAAGGGTACTATGTGGGTTTTAAGGAGGAAAAGGAAAACAAAGACATCAAGAACACCTGTAGGTAATGGCTGTAACTGAAAAATTAAAAGACTTGAAAAACGACGGAAAACTCTACCGGTTGTGTTTCATTTCAAATAGAAACAGCATACCACTGATCAATAAATACTTATTAAGTGTCTTTCATGTGCCAGACAATGGGATAGTCTTGGGACTCAAACATGAGTAAGACATAAACCCTGTTTCCTGGATCTTACCCTTCAGTAGGGAGAGTGTAATGGAAGCATTAGGGAGGGAAAAGGCAATATTATAGGCACTGTGATAAGAAAAGTCGAGAGTCCAAAATGATCAGGTATTCCAAAAGTCTTCAAAGAGCTGCTAATGGTTGATGTGACCTATTGGAGAACATGATGACAGTTGCATGTGGCTGAAGCATTACCCCCCTCTCATGACGTTTCTTGAGAAATTTTTATGAACCATTCTCCTAATCAATTTACATGTATCAACCCATATAATTCTTATAGCAATCTGGACAAGACACTACTATCTCTCTATTTAACAGATGAAATTGCTAGAGGTGTGAGATGGAGTAAAATGAGGGTTGTGACTAAAGTTTTAACCAGGAGTCAGATCATGGAAAGATACATGCCTTGTGCTAAGTAGTTTGAAATGTATCTTACAGTTTGTGAGGTATTATAGATTTTCCAGGACAGAGGTAGCATGTTTAGATTTGTATTTTAGAAGTGTATTCTGGCAGCTGTGTGAATGATGGAATAGAGTTCAGCAAGACTGGAGAAAGAGGAGCCAACAAGGGAAGATAGGAGACCACTGCAATAGACTTAGCAGGGGAAGAAGAGGACATGAACTATGACATAATAATAGGGCTGTAGAAGATGGTTTTATGCAAGTATGTCAATGGGATTAGTAACTAATAGGATATAAGAACCAGGGCAGGCAATGGAGGAATCCATTATTGCTCCCAGTAGCTGATTCAATTTAATAAATGGTTTCTAGCTCAGCTAATTGAGGCCAGCACTATAGGTCTAAGGCCCATGTGTGGTCATTAGCTTGGATTCATCTCTGATCACAGATCACACTACTAATCAGACTTTAGATATAAGGTGAGACTTTGGATGCTTCTGGACAAATCACTGCCTCTAGAGGAAAATCCAAAATACATATTAAAATGTGAATGGGTTGTCAGATCAGTAGACTCATCTTATTATATAGAGTGCAACACATGTCAGAAACTTCAAGGAAAGTGTTGGAGACGATTCTCTATGGGTCACACATTTCTGCATGTCTTGTGAGCCATGCGCTCTCTTACCTTTTTTCCAGAATATCCTTTCAAAGATTTTTGTATAATGAAAATTCTTGGAAAATGAAGACAGTATTTCCTCCAGAGCAAAGGATACATTTGCTTTTAGCTCTGGAAGCTAGTGTCTTCCTCCAGAGTAAAGGGCTGGTATGTTTATTGGCCATTATAAAAAATTCAGGTTCCCTAAGCTCAGGGCTGCTCTCCTGTAACACAACCTACTGACTCCATCTAGGCCCATCTGTGTTGCCCTTGTGGGACTGGAGGACAAAGAGAACTGACACAAATTTGCTGATACTCATGTTGCCTGTTGTGCCTTGCATAATAAAGTCCTTCGTCTCTGACCCAGAGATTTCATGTTTTCTGCCAGCATCCATGAAATTGTGGCAGGCTAATGTATTAGATTGTAAGTGAGATAAAATAAGAGACACTTTATAGCTCTTGATAGAAAATTACTCAAGAATTATAACTGGGGCATGCTCAATGTATCAAAATGACCAAATTGTAACTTATTGTAATTTTTTTAAGCCTCTCTAAGACCATATTCCAATACCCAGCTCAGAATCTTGCCTGAGACTTAAACAAACTCACTCTCTTGGTGATTGACTGAAATTTTCATAATTTTTGAATAGAGGTGATAATGATGAACAAGTTTGATCTGCCAGAAATCCTCACAGAAAAACAGGAAATGAAGGCAAGGCTCAGATGTCGATTTCAGTATTCACTGGTGGAGAGTTTTCTTCTTTTCTAAAAGAATGAATCCCCTGGGGGTCTGAAGATGACTTACAAAGTGCAAAAATAGCTTACTTTGAGATTAAATGTACAATGGCTGTTAGCAGAAATTAACCTCTTCCATCAGCTATGTAGAAAGCCACTAGCCATGGAGAGTTGTTCTTGGATATCTTAAATCATATTATAGGTGTAATAGGGTAATGACAAATGAGACTGGGCCCTAAGAATGTTTGAAACATTAATAAGTTGATTCTGAGACAATCGCCATTTTAAAATGATAAAGGACTCTGTTGTTTATAAGGTAGAAATTAGGCTTTGCTTTTTTTCTAAACCAATTGACCTTTTGTTTGGGGGAAGTCATTCCAATGGACTTTTAGTTGTACACATGCAGAGAAAGTTTTCTAAAATACAAAGATTTTAAAAGTGCAGTTCCAAAGAGTTACATTTTTCTGAGGTATGGTGTGAAACCTTATTTTTATAGTGGTTGGAGTACATCTCTTAGATTAAATTTTTAAAATGATTGATAAATTTTATTTTTTAGAATGGGTTTAGGTTTATAAAAAACAGAGCAGAAAATATGGAATTTCTATATGTCAGAATGAGGATGGACTCATGGGAATAAACCCACCACCTGTAGCCACGTGAGGAATGGACGGCTCCAACTCCATAAAGGAGTTGAGACATAAAGTCCAAAGACTGCCAATCTGCCACAGAGAATTTCTGTGGAGCTCACCCTATGGTGGTGATCTGTACCACAGGGCCACTGCTCCCTCCCTCCTGTCTCTTCAGCCCCAAGCTGGGACAATATGCCCACTTTGGGGACATCTCTCCAATGGTACCAACACCTGTCCCAGCCCCAGTTCAGGATTATAAGAGTGACTTGCCCTCAAAGGGCTGTCATCACTGCAGTTGCCCCTTCCATAGAGCAGGGCAGGAACTAGAAGGAGGTGCACCTCTGCACAGTGTGGAAGTGACAGCCCTGCACATCTTCAGACTGAGGGAGAAATGTGGAGTATCTCTCAAGACAGAGGTATCCAGTCTACCCCTGTGCAGGAGTATACTCACCAACATGGAAGAAGGACATTTCAGGACCTGCAGAACACCTGTGCCAGAGAAGAGTCATGGCACACAACCTGGCTGTTCACCAATCCTCCTGAGAAGATATGCAGGTTGGGGATGGAGACACCAGAGCTCCTAGCCAGCCAGAACCCTTGATA
This sequence comes from Carlito syrichta, assembly GCF_000164805.1. Lineage (NCBI taxonomy): Eukaryota > Metazoa > Chordata > Mammalia > Primates > Tarsiidae > Carlito > Carlito syrichta. The sequence continues at coordinate 72,946 of NW_007258069.1, read as the reverse complement.
CTTGTTCTGGAGGAAGGCGAAAGCACCTGATCTGGAAGAAAAGACTTGTCAGGCCCACACAAGAATGCACCAGTGAAGCAGTGCCAGACAGTCTCCCTTCAGATCCCACCCTCCCTGCCACTCTTCCCCTACCACAGGTGGACCAAAGGAAGGAAGAAAAAGTAAGAAAACAACACAAACTATCAATCTAAAAATAGTAACTTTGTCAAATAAAAAATAGCAAGACAAAAATAAAAAAGGAAAAGGAAGAGGAAGAACCAGTGGGAAAAACATTGGCAATGTCAAAAGCCTTAACTTCAACACACACAAGAGGTTTCCCAGATCCTAAACAATGGAGTCCATACAGAATGAGCTGTTTCCAATGACAGACAAAAAATTCAGACTATGGATGGCAAAGAGACTCAATGAGATCCAGGAAAAAGTGAAAATGCAAATTAACCAGACCATGAAAATAGTACAGGAAGTGAAAGGTGACCTAGCCCTTCTAAGAAAGAGCCAAACTGACATGAAGAATTATCTTCTGGAAATTCAAAACACAATAGCAAGAATTAACAGCAGACTCAACCAGGCAGAGGAAAGAATCTCAGAGCTTGAATATAAAATTACTGAATTAACCAGTCTGACAAAAACAAGGAGAAAAAAATTTGGAAGAATGAACAATGCCTGTGAGAGGTCCAGGATTATGTAAAGATAATAAATCTATGGCTGACTGGTATTCCTGAAAGAAAAGGGGGGCAACAGAGAACACTTTGGAACAAGCCTTCTAAGATGTCATCCAAGAAAACTTCCCCTATCTCACTAAAGAGATAGTCATGCAGAGAACTCTTGAGAGATATTATACAAGAAGACTATCCTTGAGGCACATAATAATGAGATTTGCCAAGGTGAGTATAAAAGAAAAAAATCCTAAATGCAGTTGAGAGAAGGATCAGATTACTTCCCAAGGAAGACATGACAGAATTGCCCCAGAGCTCTAATCAGAAACTTTACAAGCTAGAAGGAACCAAGGACTCATCTTTAACATTCTTAAAGAAAAACAATTCCAGCCAAGAATTTCTTGCCCCCATCACTCCATACTTCACTGATGAAGGAGAATTAAAATCCTTCCCTGAGATGCAATCTCTAAGCGAATATACCACCTCAAGACCAACCCTTCAGGAGATACTTAAGAAAGTTTTAAGGGCAGAAATGAAAGAATGGTTCCATTCATAGCAAAAGTACAGTGAAGCACAGAGTTTAAAGACCATGCAAATTAACCACACAGCTAGAATGCAAAGCAGCTTCTTAACAACAATACGACAGGAACAAACCCTCACTTCTCAATAATTAACTTAAACATAAGCAAAGTGAACACACCACTCAAATGGAACAGAGTGGCAAATTAGATAAAGAAGCATGATCCACCCTTCTGCTGACTTAGGGAAATTCATCTCACTGCAAATTACACCTAAAGATTCAAGACAAAGGGTCAGAGAAAAATCTTCCAGGAAAATGGGAAGCAAAAAAGAGCAGAGGAAGCTATTCTTATATCAGATATACACACCCAACATAGAAGAAACCAGATTAGTAAAACAATTGCCAGTTTATCTACAAGAGGACATAGACAGCCATAGAATAATAGTTGGAGATTTCAATGCTCCACTAACAGCTTTAGACAGTTCATTGAGACAGAAAACTAACCAAGTAATCTGGAACCTTACCTCAACACTAAACCAATTTGACGTAATAGGCATAAACAATCACAGAATATGTATTCTTCTCATCAGCACGCAGAACATACTCTAAGACCAATCACATACTTGGACACAAATCAGATGAAACAAATTTGAAAAGGTTGAAATCATTCTAAGCATATCCTCAGACCACAGTGAAATAAAAATAGATAACAATCACCAACAGGAATCTTCCAAAACACACAAGAAAATGGAAGTTAACATACTTCTGAATGACATTTAGCAACACATAATCTCCCAAGATTGATAAAGGAAGAAACTAAAACACTAACCAGACCAATAACAATCCAAGAAATTGACTCAGTAGTGAGAAACCTCTTGCCAAAAAAAAGCCCTGGGCTGGATTGTTTCTCAGCTGAATTCTACCAGACGTACAAGGAAAAGCTGATACCAATTATATTGATGGTTTTCCAAGCAATTGAGAAAGAAAGAATACTCCCTAGCTCATTATATAAAGATAATCTTATCCTGATACCCCAAAATGACAAAGACCCAACATGGAAAGAAAATTTCAAGCCAATTTCCCTGATGAACACAGATACAAAAATTCTCAGCAAGATACTAGCAAATCACATCCAACAGCACATTACAAACATCATTCATCATGACCAGGTAAGTTTTATCCCCAGGATGCAAGGCTGGTTCAACATACACAAATCAATGAATGTAATCCATCACATAAATAGAGGTAAAATCAAGAACCAAATGATTATCTCAATATATGAAGATAAAGCATTTGTTAAAATCCAACATCCCTTCTTGATAAAAATGCTCAAAATCTAGGCATTGAAGGAGCATTCCTCAAAGTGGTAAAAGCCATTGATGATAAGTCTACAGCCAACATCATACTTAGTGGTCAGAAGCTGGAAGCATTTCCCTAAGAACTGGAATAAGACAAGGAAGTCCACTCTCACCACTCATATTTAACATAATACTAGAAGTTTTAGCCAGAGCAATCAGTCAGGATAATGAAATTAGAGGCATTCAAAAAAGGAAAAGAGGAAGCTAAATTATCCCTCATCACAGATGATATGATTCTATACCTGGAAAACCCTAGAGAGTCTGCCAAAAACCTCTTTGTATAAGCAACTTTGGTAAAGTCTTAGGATAAATAATCAATGCATAAAAATCAGTTACATTCCTATACAACAACAGCAAACAGGCTGACAACCAAATTAAATACAATCTCATTTACAATAGCCATGTACACACACACAAAAATAGCTCAGTATTTATCTAACTAAAAAGGTGAAAGATCTTTACAATGAGAACTACAAAACATTGCTCAATGATTCAAAGATGACATCCATTGGGTACCACATCCACTACTACAAGGGTTGAGGGCTGTTAGAAGCCCAACCCTCACCTTCACACAATATACTTATATGACAAATCCTCACATGTAACCCATGATTCTAAAATTTTTTTAAAAGTAAAAAATTTTAAAAAACCTCCTTGCTCCATCTCCTTGTTCAGATGATTTGAGAGATTTTCTCTTCGATCTTCTCGCTTTGACCAAATAAAATAAACCTTTCTGTATTTCAAAAAAAAAAAAAAAGGATGGAGCTATATTCATACAGTGCAATATTATTCGACCATAGAAAAGAATGGAGTACAGATATATGTTACAATGCAGATGAATCTTGAAAACATTATGCTACAAAGGCCAGTCAAAAAAGGCCACATAGAGTACAACCTAATTTATATAAAATGACCTAAATAGGGAAATTCATATAGAGACAGAAAATAGATTAGTTGTTGTCAGGAGCTGAGAACAAGGAATAAGAAACGGGGAGTGACTGCTAACTGGGGATAGAAAATGCTCTGAAATTAGATGGTGATTGTAATGGTTACACAACTCTATGAGTATACTGAAAAAAACTACTATATATGTTAAAAAGATAAATTTGTGGAATATATGAATTCTAGCCAATTAGATCTCAATAAAGCTATTATTAATAAAAGATGGAATAACCCATATTTTGTGAAATGTGCTAATATTCAGTTATTGAGTTCTGATGTGAATTAGTGATAGGATTTTCCCTGAGAGAAGTAGACACTGTAATTTCCCACTTGGAACCATTTGGGAGGCAGGTCCTGGACAGCTGTGAAAGGAAAATGACTTTCTTCTTTCTGGCCTTTAGGTTGTTGAAAGCTTGGATTCTGGGTGTATCAGTCAAGATAGGTAAAGTTACACAACAGAAACACAAAATTAAAACCCAAAAGAACCTTGAATCTAGAGACTTTCAACAGCACAAGGCTATTCTTTGTTCATATTTTACATCTTCAGAGGTCAGCAGGGTGGTCTACTCCATGACTTCTTCCCTGTAATGATAGTATAGCCATCATTCCAAAAATTGCTGGAGTCACAGCAGAAAGAACCAAGTTCTGGAGGTCTTTCACCAGAAATTACATGCTCTAGCCTGCATGTGATACGTGTTACTTTTACTCATTGGTCATAGTTGGTCACATCCTTCACCCAACCAAAGGTAGTACTACCATTGTCCAGAAGATTAGGAATTGGAAACATTTGGTGAATAACACAAAGATGACTGTAGTAGGTTGAACAGTAGCCCCCCAAAATATCAGCTCCTAATCCTTGGAACCTGTAAATGCTCCATTATAAGAAAAAGGCCTTTGCTGATTTGATTAAGCTAAGGATCTTAAGAATGAGGAATGATCTAAGTGGGCCCAAAATGACATAGTATGCATCCTTATAAAAGGGATGCAAAGAGAGATTTGACATAAAGAGAAGAGGACAAGGCAATGTGACCATGGAGGCAGAGATTGGAGTGAAACAGTCACAAGTCAAGGAACTCAGTTACCAGAAACTGAAAGAGACAAGAAACAATTCTCCCCCAGAGCCTCCAGAAGGAGTGTGGCCCTGCTGGAACCTTGATTTCTTCCCAGTGATGCTTATTTTGGACTTCTGCCCTTCAGATCTGTGAGAGTATATGTGTTGTTTTAAGCTACCAAGCTTGTAGTGCTTTGTTACAGAAGCTACAGCAATCTAATGTAACTCTCATATTGGGCATGGTAGATGTGTTTCAGGGACTCTCTCTGGGCCAACTAAAATATTTCCTGTCACATACTCATATGACCACAACTACATCAAAGTCAAGCAAAAGAGCTAAAGAAAAAAGAACAGTAGAAAAACACAGTAAACATATTTGGACCTGTGGACTTGCAAGAAAGACAGTACCAGTCATTCTTCCCTGGAATCACACTGCATTTCATCATCAAGATCCTTGACAGTGATGACAACATTCACTGAAAATTATAGTACTGTCTTTATTGATAATACGGCGGTATTGGAAAGTGCAGATGTCTATGAGAAGCTGGTCTAAAATTGACAAGAAGAGAACAGCGATAGAATGGGCCTTGGCCTGTGGTCAGAGCAAGTCAGTTGACCGAAATGACAATTGATAACCAGACTGGATCTGTGGAATGCATAGACCTTTCTCAAGTATGTCTTGAAACACTTGGGGAAGGAAATACAGTCAGAATCCATATTTCCTGAAGTCAAGTGAAAATGGAACTCAAGCTATAATGATTTAGGTATTTAAAGGAAGTGTGATACTACAACAAATTTGCAACAAACTTAAATTGTTAAATCATAGAAATGATAAAGCTAGAGGTACCATTGGAAGAGCATTTAGCACTATCAATTCATTCTTCTAATGAAGATACTGGGGCTCACAAAAATTGTTAGGGCTCGAGTTTCTCCAACTTCAAAACAGAGAAGGTGGTTAAGACCATCTTAAGTAAGTCTCTAACTAAAGACTTGAGAGTCTGTAAATAAAATTGGTAACTACCTCTAGCAGTCACTACTGGAAAGAAATCTAAGGCAGACCTGGACACTTCAAAATTGTTCATATGAGTTGAAATTCACATTTTTTTTCTTTTTCCTCAAAAATGTTGCCAAGATCACAAGTGACTATTACAAAAATAGCCATCATGTTCAAGGACTGTTTAATACTAAATATAAATGACAAATTTCTTAAAAGGCTTTTAAAAATAGGCCTGAGAACATGACGATAAATAAATAGTGGATGAACAAGGGAGTGAGTGGCCGAATAAACTTTTACAAAAATCTCTGAAACAAAAATAGTCACAGTCTTTTATTTAAAATGCCTCAGAAAATATGGCTCTGCCTACAAAATATATACAGATTTGACTACTTCTTACTGCTTCGACCAGTTTACCTAATCTAATGCACCATTTTTTTTGGTCTGTGTTATTTCAAAGTCCTAAATGGTTTCCTGTTTCCACCTCACCCCCTACAGTGAATTCTTAATAAAAACAACCAGAGGCATCCTTTAAAAATAGGTTGGATTAAGTTATTCTTCTGTTCAAACTTCCCTTCATTCCCCTCTCATTTCACACAGAGTAAAGCCAAAGTTCTAGCAATAGAACTTTGTAAGGATCCTCTGAGCTGTCTGCCTACTGTTTCTCTGAGCTAATTTCCTACTACATTTCTTAATCTCTCACTGCGGTCTAATCACACAGGCTTACTCCTATTCTTCAAACACACCAGGCATGCTCTCTCCTCAAAGCATTTGCACTTCTCTTCTCTTTACCCAGAACATTCTCCCACATTGCATAATGGTATGACTCCCTCCTTCACTTACTTCATTCCTGTTTAATGCCACTTCTCCAGTAAGGTCTCCCCTGATCCCCCTATGTAAAATAACAGTAACCATCCCCAGCTCACCACTTCTATTCCTTCTTACTAACTTTATTTTTCTTCACTGTGCTAATCACCAAGTGAAATACCACACTTACTTGTGAGTTTGTAAATTATCCGTCACTTTCTGTTAAAATGGAGATAAGGACTTTGTTTTGCTTACTGCTGTATACCTAGAGTTTAGCATAAAGTCCACAGATTGAGCACTCAATAAATATTTGTTGAATGAATAAATAAGTAAATATTGTTTAAACAATAGGGCATAGCCAGGTGTGGTGGCTCCAACACTTTGCAAGTTGTGGTAATCCAACACTTTGGGAGGCAGAGGCGAGAGGATTGTTTGAGCCCAGGAGTTCAAGACCAACCCGGCAACTTGGTGAGACCTCATCTCTACAATAAGTTTAAAAAATTAGCCAGGTGTAATGGCACACACCTGTGGTTCCAGCTACTTGGAAGGCTGAAGCAGAAGGATCACCTGAGCCCAGAAGGTCGAGGCTGCGGTGCCCGTGAGCATGCCACTGCACTCCAGCCTGGGTGTCAGAGTGGACTCTGACTCAAAAAGCAAAACAAAACCAAAAGCCAAAAAACAATAGGGGATTTGTTGTATAATACTACAAGAAATTCAGAGATAATTTGCCACAAGTCTGTCTCAGTTGTTCAATGATGTCATCACAGACCTTCCACCATGCCATCCTACAGCTCTATTCACAACAGCTTCAAGGTTGCAAAATGGCTACTGCAATTCTAATCATCACAGTGCCTCACAAACATGTACATTCAATCATTTAGTTAATAAGTAAATATGAGAAAGTACTAAGTACCAAGCGTTGTTGAAAACATGGGAACATGACGATAAGCAAATGGAAGAAGTTCCTACTCTCACGAAGCTTCATTCTTTGTCAAAACATTAAAAGGAAGGAGCAAAAAATAGCTTTTCTCACTCATATAACTTTTTTTTATTTTAAAGATGTGGGGTACAGTTCGGGGTTAGGTACACAAATGTTGATTATGCAGGTACCCATGTTGATGAGGTGTTTTCCTCCCTCCCCTGGCAGTTTCTCACTACTGCCAATCCCTTCCTTATAATATGGTAATTGTTCAAGGTCCGCTTATGAGTGAGAACATATGGTACTCTGTTCTTTGTTTCTGTGATAGATCACTGAGTATCATTGGTTCTAAATCTATCCAAGTTGCTGCGAAGTTCATATGTTTGTCTTTCCTGATGACTGAGTAATATTCCATTGTGTATATGTATCGCATTTTTTTAATCCAGTTCAGCTTCGATGGAGAGCATGGTTGGTTCTATGTTTTTGCTATTGTGAATAGAATTGCAACAAACATGTGTGCAGGTATCTTTTTTGTAGAATGCTTTGAGTTCCTTCGGGTATATTCTCAACAGAGGTATTGCTGGTCATATGGAAGGTCAATTTCTAGTTCTTTCAGAAATCACCCCACTGTCTTCCAAAGAAGTTGCACTAGTTTGCATTCCCACCTGCAGTGTAGAAGTGTTTTTCTGCGCATCCTCCAGCATCTGTTGTTGTTTGTTTTATTCATGATGGCCATTCATATCACTTTTAACCATAAAGAAAAATATTTCTCAGAAATCACCAATCAAATTTCACTTTCATAGGTCATATGACTAATCCTACCTGCAAGAGAAGTCGGGGAAGCAAGTATCTATAAGCTATACTTCATCACAAGACATGGGTGTTTCTATAGGAAAGAAGAGTTAGGGGGAATGGCTGCTGGAGAAGCAACCAAGAGTGTTTGCTACAAATAGTGTTAAGCATAGATAGTTATTCAGTATCTGTTTTTTGAGAAAACATTAAGGGTGACAATTACTGCCTCATGGCTTAAAGTTAATATTTATTTCTGAATGTTTTTGTTCCCTATGTTTCTGTCATTTCTTCTAACAGCCTTAACCATGCAATAGTTCCAACATTCTAACAAACATGCTTTGGAAATTTACCAAGAAATACTAAATTGCTCCCAGGACTAAGCGATGGCATTTAATTTGCTCACCTGGAAAGAACGACAACTTCCAAAAGAATCATTTCTCCTTCTATTACTTACTGGTCAACCAGCAACCTTTAGGCCAAAGCTGTGAATATATATATTCTGTCAGCCTTCTTTATGTGTTCTTCAAAACCAGGCCTGAGTCTCAAACTTCTTTTGTCCAGGGTAAACCACTCCAGACTCTTCACTTCGCTTCTCCGTGGGCAATAAAGCAGCAGTTCTATCACTATTGTCCAAAGAGCAAATGAGAAGTGAAGTTTGATTATAAGGTTCTGTCTAGAAAAGAAGAGAAAGAGGCAGCCTCTTCTGACAGAGCCGTTCACACTTTTCCTGCACAGCTGGGAGACATTAGCTGAATTTCCCCAGACTGGACTGCTTTCTGGCACAGTCAGTTAAAAACTCTGGGAGCCTCCAAGGTAAGCTGGATTTCTATCATACACATTTAGCAGCTATATCACCAAAAGTCACTTTCAAAAATTCACGCAAAGCTGCATCTTTACCCAAGGTCAAGAGTTCAATAGAAGTTAGCCAAAAGGAAGTTGTAGGCAAGAGGCAAGAAAAAAATAAATATTGATAGAGTATCTCTGTTCAAAACCTGCTTTCATTTTGAGGGAGTTTGTGCTTAGGAATATAGACCAAAAATAGATCTGCCATAAATAGTATGAGATACATATTAAGAGAATAAACAATATTTTGATGGGTGTCCATTTCTATTCCTAAGAAGAAGAAGAGATATGAAGAAGAGCTATGAAATTTGTATTAAGCATTTGAAACATGTTAAGCAAATAATCCACATTTTAGGATGGTTTCTTTACCACATGCATATTCAATAGTTTGGTCTGCCTCTCTCAAAGGCTGTCAACTGATTTTATACAAAAGTTATATATAAAATCTGTTTAAAACTAAATCCAATGTAGTAAAATATCTAGTCTCACTATGGCTTTTGTCAAAGCTATCTTGAATCTGATGCTTGAAACATTTCTTATGGAGATTTTTTTTTTTAATCTTGTGTTACTTGGATAGAGAAGATGCAAAAAAAAAAAAAAAAAAATGAAAACAGTGCCTCAGAGTACAAAAGGCTGGATTCTAGTTGCACCTCATGACTAATTAACATTGAGATTTTGAGCATGCCTTTTAACCTTAGGGCTCAAAGTTCTGATCCCTTCACTTAAACAGAAATTTAGTTACCAAATATTCCATTCCCCTCAATATTTGGTGATCTATTGTCAGCTCGTGATTCCACAGACAGGGACTATCTCTGGACTTTTTATTTATACTCTGTCTTATTCCAGAAGGAATCTCAGGTTTCACGATGGGCCAACTTATGTGACTTTAGTGTAGATCTCAGATCTTCAATGTTTATCCAAACCAATATGGCAATAGCAGAATGCTTTTTGAAAGTGTCAATTCTAATTTTTAAGTAGCTTAAGACAAGATGGTGCCTAGACATCTTTATTTATAACTTGGGCCTAAATAGTTTAATCCTGCTCACTTACAATATCTATGTTTCCTTCCATACATATGTCTCAGCATATGTAAAAATTTAGAGACAAGCTTCTTTCCCTGTGTTGATGATATAATCATACTGTTATAAGAATAGCCTCAAGAAATAATGAAGTCTGCTGACAAACTGCCAATTTGAATAAAAAGGAAAAAAAAAGAATTCCATCTCACAAAGGCTACACTTTTTGCATTTGTGTCTGTGGTTTCTCTTTTTTTATTCCTGGTGGATCCCAAGGCAAGGTAAGAGGGACAGAGGCGGCAGATGGATGTGGTTCCCCCCACCCCCCAAGAAGAGTGTTTTTGTTGGTGGTAACTTTAGTTATTGGGTTCTACATAAATTTCATTTAGAGAAGGGGACTTTTTGATTAAAGAAAAAAATCTGACCTAAGTGAAAAGAGGCAAAGCAGAAGTCATTAAAGTAAGTTTTGCCCATGGAATTTTTTTTTTGCTTGTAATACATCATTAAATTTTTAAGATATGTTGTCAATATTTTGAGCCAAGTCATTTTATACAACAATATAGATTTCTGGGTTTCTTGACAATTGAGGAGAACTGAAAAGACTGAGATCACATTTCCACAGACAACATTCAACTGGGGCTCGGTACTGGCTGCTCCCTTTAGAAAGTCACACACATCCTAGTTTACCATGTCCCCACTACTCCTTAGTTTTTATCTGCCTAGCTGTATTCACACATTTATTTCATGATCCACAAACTTTCTGTGTTAGCCGCATGGAGTCTCATGGGACAGGATTTGGACACTTCAACCTAGGACTGGTTTCAGCATTTGGACAGATCCAGGGACTTTGTCCTGCCTTATCTGCTTTGGAGCATTTTATGAGGAGCCAGTTCTGTCTGGGAACAACTTCAAGTAGAATCAGGAGAGCATCCGTTTTCTTATCACGTATCTAGGGAGGTTTGATTGCAAATCTGCTTATAAACAACAGCTCAGAGGTCTTCCACCTTTCTACACTCTACTGTGATCTCAGATGAATCACAGCTGAGATGAGACATTCTGGAGAGTTTTCTAAAAAAGTGCTTTTCAAACTTAGTTTTACCACAACCTGCAGTGAGAGACTTGTTTACCCACATGTACACACACACACACACACACACACACACACACACATACACACACACATTTTATGTTACAGTGCTTGCCCTTAATATAAATACATGTGAATTCTATTATTTCATTTATTGCTGTTAATAACCTGGTCATCAATATTTATATATATACATATAACATATTATTTCATTTCTTTCTGTTCATAACCTACTACTTTGATTTCACAACCCCTAACAGGTCATGATGTGCAGTTTGAAAAACACAGGCTTAAGGGACATGCTGTGAATTCATCTCCTAGATTTGTGAAGTTTTCTCTCTATACTAGTTGTCATTAAAAAGTATGCATATATAGTTTTATATTTGTTCTCTACTGGCCTGCTTCATTGAATTATGAATTACTATTTTACACTTAGCTGGGCTCGGTGGCTCAGCCTGTAATCCTGCACTTTGGGAGGCTGAGGTGAGTGAATTGCCTTAGCCCACGGGTCTTGGCGAGTCCTCATCTCGTCTCAACTTGGCAAGACCTCATGTCTACAATAAATCAAAAAATTAGCTGGGCGTGGTAGCGCACACCTGTAATTCCGGCTATTCGGAAGGCTGAGGCGGAAAGATCGCCGGAGCCCAGCAGGTTGAGGCTGCGGTGGCTGGGAGCGGCCACTACACTCCAGTCTGGGTGACAGAGTGAGACTCCAACTCAAAAAAGGAAAAAAAAAATTTTACACTTACCTTTCATAAAGTGGCATGATAAGAAATGGCCACATGCTTGCCAAGTATCCTTAGCAGGGCAATATTCCTTATAGTGGCATGATGTGTTCCTCTTGGAGTCCTAAAAAGTTTGCTTCTCCTGAATGGGACACAATCTTTTATTTTATAATTAACATTAAATAACATATTTAGTTTCCCATTTTACCATAACTCTTAGCAAACTTAAAACTTTAGTACTTGTCTGTTGTAACTTTTCTTAACCTGGATACTCGAGTCTGATTATTTCTGGCTCCCTCTCTCCAAGCTGTCTTTGCCCTCATCAGTTCTTATCTGAATTACTACCATAGTCATTACCCACTTTCTCTGCTTCTTCTTAATCTAATCTTTACTCCACTGCTGTGAAATGATTGTTCTAAAACACAGATGTGATGATCTGAAACACATAAAGATAATCCCCTGCTTCAAATCTTTCCATGGATCTCCTCAGCTTCACCCTCAAGTGCCTAGATTGGCTCACAAAGATTGTTTTGGAAATGAGGTTAGATAAATACTGCTTATATAATATCAGAATTTGTAATAGTCCAAAAACTGACAGAAAAGAGAAAAACATCTAAAAGGCTCATAAAGAATGTATGGCTCTAGAATGTTGATCATATGATTATATATTATTTTTAGTATACACATATGGAAGCATAAAAATTATTCTTGTGTACCTAGGAATATTCTGGTTTATTCAGCAAAAAAGAACCATTTGACATGGATCTTAAACCGGCAGCTTGTGGGTCACATTTAACCCTCAGACAGGTTTAGCTTGTCATAAGCAGTGTTTTTAGAACTTCTAGATTGAATACCTTTAGATGGACATGTACTTTCTGATTCACAACCCCCAAGTGTCCTAAACATAGCCCATCACATTAATTTTAGTTTTATGCCACTCCTCTGGTGGCTTTAGAATGTATAACTATTGTTAGAAAGTTGAAATGTTCAGGAGAGGTGGACAAATGAGCTCCTTCTTACCATGATCTATTTCTTCTCCCCAATACTGATTTTGCTTCTGCCTTTCTTTAAAACTCCTTTCCATGCCTGAGTCGAATGTTTCCCATAATCCCAAAGAGAAAAGAATTGCTCAATGTAACTAATCATTAAAGAAAATCAAATTAAAACTACGATGAGATATCATCTCACACCAATCATAATGGTTATTATTAGAAATTCAAAGAACAGCAGATGTTGGCACGGCAGAGAAAAGAAAACACTCATCCACTGTTTGTAGGATTGTAAACTAGTTCAACCACAATGGAAAACAGTATAGGGATTTATCAAGTACAAAAAATTGCATTATCATGTGACCCAGAAGTCCCACTAATAGGGGTCTACACAAAGGAAAAAAATCAATATATAAAAAGATACCTGTACTTGTATGTTCACTGAGGCATATTCACAACAGCAAACTCATAAAACCAACGTAAATGCCCACTAACAACTGACTGGATAAAGAAAATGTGATATACACCATGGAATACTACTCAACCATAAAAAAGAATGAAATCGTGTCCTTCGCAGCAACATGGATGGGGTTGGAGATTATCATCCCAAGTGAACTGACTCAGAAACAGAATACCAAACACTGCATGTTCTCCCGCATATGCTGGCACTAAATGGTCACAAGGAGGGAAATAATAGACACAGGGGACAGCAATAAGGGGGAGGCAAGAGGGAGGGTTAGGGTTTAGAAATTACCTATGGGGTTCAATGTTCATTATCTTGGAAATAGGCCACCTGAGATTCAATTCCCACCACTACACATTGTGTTCATGTAACGAACATGCATATGCAACCCCTGAATCTATAATCAAAATGGAAAAAAATAAAATCAAAAATTCTTTTTCTACCAGCCCAGAAAAAGACAAATAAAACCTTAAAGTTGGCTGGGCTCAGTGGCTCAGCCTGTAATCCCAGCACTTTGGGAGAACCGAGGAGAGTGGATTGCCTGAGCCCACGAGTTCGAGACCCGTCTGGGCAACTTGGCAAGACCTCATCTCTACAATAAATCAAAAAAATTAGCCGGGCGTGGTAGCGCACGCCTGTAGTTCCAGTTATTTGAAAGGTTGAGGCGGAAAGATGGCTGGAGCCCAGCAGGAAGAGGCTGAGGTGGCCAGGAGTGTGCCACTGCACTCCAGTCTGGGTGACAGAGTGAGACTCCAACTCAAAAAAACCAACCCCCCCCCAAAAAAACCTTAAAGTTTTGAGAAAGACATCTCTAATGAGGTGGCATTTAAGTGAGCATTGAAGGATGAGGAAAACCAACTATGCAGAGATCCAAAGAACATTCCAAGAGAAGTGACAGCAAACGCAAAGGGCCCGACCCAGGAAAGAGGTTAACGTGTTAAACCAGTGTGAGTGAATCTTAGTAAGAAAGAAGAACTGTTAGGAGGTTGAAAACATTGCCAGGGCTGGGAAATGAAACTCTCTGTAGACCGTGGTAAGAAGTCTGGATTTTACTCACCATGCAATAGGAAGCCTTCAAAAATTTACAATAGGAAGTAATCGGGTATTCTTTTCATTTTTAAAAGATCATTCTGACTTCTGTGCAGAGAATGGATTGTAGAAGTGTTCGTGAAACAAGCTGGGAAACCTGCCGGGAGGCTTTTATAGTAGACCATGTGAGGAATCATAGTGGTAAGGACTAGGTGGCAGTGGTGGGGATGGAAAAAGTGGATGAACTTGACGTTTGTTTTAGAGGATAAATTGCTGATTGACTGGATGTTAAGTTGACATAAGAATGGTACTCAAGAATGTTTCCCAGGTTTCAGGTATTATTAATGAGTAGATGATGGTATCATTTACCATGAGAAACTGGGGAAGGATAGAGTTGTATAATGGGGTAGGGGTGGGGGTTTGGGGAAGAGGACAGCCATGGCCAAGAGTTTTATTCTGGGCATGTTCAATTTGAAATCTGTTAGTCATCAGGTAGTTGGGATTTAGAGAAGTTCTAGACTTGAGACGCAGATTCAGCATCAGGTAAAGAGAAATTTAAACCTTAGTCAAAGAGCATAAATAGAAAACAGAAGAAAGAACCTAATCCAAAGATTAGTAATACTCCAACAATAAGAGTTGGAGAAAAGAAGGAAGAGCCAGGGAAGAATACTGGGAAGGAGCAGCTGAAAAAGAAGGAAGAAGACCATCTAGGAGGAAGAAATTGTCTCTTTTATTGAATGGTGTTCAAAAGTTGAGTATGCAAGATAGAAGAACAAGTACAGGATTTTGCAAGCTGAAGGTGACCCGAACAAGAGCTGTTTTGGTGTCTAGTAGAATGGCAGGAAACATAAGGGGGTTGAAGAGAAAATGTGAGGTGAAAAATGTTGATGGCACACATAGGGATTAACTGAGCTTTTCAATAAGTAACTTTGCATATCTGTATTAGCTTCTTGGACAGCTTAAAGCAACATGGAGGTATGAATTTGAGGGATATGGATTCACTATTTATCGCACTTTGAGGACGCCTTTCAACTTGAAGAAGTCAGATCTTCCCTTGATTCAGTGGCTGCTAATGTTTTTCATCCAGCTAGTCTTCTCAAAAGCAGTTTTAGACTTGGCTGTGATCAATCTGCTTGTCAGTATACTTTGGGCCTGAGGTTATCTCAAGATGGTGTGTTGGAATCTGTACAAGTTTCATTTATTTAAAACTTGGACTTGGTGAAAGAGTCTCTGAGATTTAACACCTCCCTCCCTGGCAGGCTTGAGGAGGGAAAACAAAAGATACATGGCAAATATCATTTACACCATTCTAGCACATCCATAGCACTCTTACCAAATCCTACCTAAGAGACAGAATACACACACAGTAGAGAAGTTCAGAAAATGAGAACTATATGGTTGTTTTGAGAATATAAAATCCAGTAAGGAAGAAAAAAGGAAAATCTATTGACCCAAATAGTGTTCTTTTTTTTTTTTTTTTTTAGCTTGAAGAGATATCAATATTTATACTATCAAGATCTAAAAAGAAAATGAATTCAGGAACTCTAAACAAGAAAAAAATATATTATTTTGTACATTTCAGTGTCTAAGCAACCATTCTCTTCTCTGAAGATAATGAATGGATTGCATCTTCCAGTAAAGTTATAATGGTTAGACTTTTAATAGTGCTCATTTTAGAAATTCCAGATCCAGCCAGAAAATTGCAACTTAATACAAATACAAATTATCCATTTTAAGCTAAGATATGAAACTTGTATCTTGAGTTTCCAAATGCCCTATTACAGAATCATAGGAACTTCACCTAGAGGAAATCCCAGACATATCTAATCCAAATTCCCACCTAAGGAACAAGGGTCAGTTCTGCTTGAAAATTGAAATGACAGGGCACTCATTATCTCACAGAGATTTGGGAGCAGACCCCATTTAATGGGAAGTTAACTATTATTTCAATTCTGTTCTCCTAACATATGTATATATGTATACGTATATATAGTAAAACTCAAATATTTAAAGAGAACTATAGCCTGTCCATTGAAATGCTTTTTCTTCAAGGTAAATAAAAGTAACACATAATTGTTACCATCTTTTGAATGTTTGCAACATGTGCCTGTGAAAATTGTTTTCCATGTTCCATTCCACTTAATATTTACAGTTACATTCTGATGTGTGTATGGGGGCATGTCTCTGAATAAAAGATGATGTTGGCTTGGCTGACCCAGATCTTCTGCAATTCTCAAGCACAATGCACCAAGAATGCAACACCCTGAGATGAGGATGAGATGTCTGGAACAAGCCAAGCTGTGTCCTCGTTCCTCCTAGAACAGGATGTTCTGTAGTGCTTAAGCTCAGCATGCCAAGTGGCACCCAGGGTAAACAAACTTAGGGAAGAGTACTTGCAGGGTCTTTCAGCTGCAGTGCAACATGGGTCATGCACAAACGACACTCTATTCACACTGGACAGTTTTCCTGAGCATTGAAGGGCTGACTTGAAATGGTTCTTAGGCTTCTGTTTATCCTTGCCGCCTATCTGTGAGTAATAAATCTGCTTGGTCTGACTTGTACAAGCATTCTGTCTCACTAGACTCAAGCAATTGGTGGAGAATCTTTGCAAGGTGGTAAGTCTGTCAGCTCCATCTCTTTTGTCTGTTCTCTGCCTATAGAGGCTAGAAAATCAAATACTTCCTTTCCTGGCCTCTCTTGCAGCTAGGAGCGGCCATGGAATCCAGTTTCAGTCAAGGATGCTAGGGTATGCTAGGAAACATTCTCTCTCTCTCTCTCTCTCTCTCTCTCTCTCTTTCTCTCTCTCTCATATCTTCCTGCCTGCTCTCACTGCTTCTAAATTTTGGACTTGAAAAGATAAGGATGAGATGTCTTGAGTCACTACTGCCGCTTTTCAACAATGGAGGGAAGATCAAGTAAATCCCAAAGAACCTGGAATCCTCACTTCATGGAGCCACCAGATTAACCCTAAACCATGTAACTCTAGGTTTCTTAAGTAAACAAGCAGTGTCTTTATGAATTGAGCCAAAGTTAGCTGACTTTTTTGTTGCTTGAAGTTATAATCATCCTAATATAGTAGGCAATGTTATGAAGAAACAGATTTAGAGAAATTAAGTAAATGTCTCAAGGTTGCACAGAGGGCAAAGGTCAGAACTCTGGCTCAAACTCATGTGACCTCTGAACAAAATATAGCCTTCTCCAGTTTGTTGAATGAATTTTTATGTATCATATTTTTCAGATCCTGCTTTATACTTAATAGCTGCATGTTGTCATAATTGATGTTTTAAATGTATCTCCTAAATAAAATTCCTAAAGCTAAGTAGAGTTGCTCCTTAATCTGACTATCATGGAGGGTGAATCGGGCATTAACTTGTTCTGAGCACTTATGTGAACACAGGCTAGAATCCCATGAGCTTTTTACTCAGTGTCATAGCCCTCATATCAATTCATGTTAAGCTTTATTTTTTCCTTCACTTCCTTCTGACTCTTTGATATTTAGATAATAAAAATTACTTTAGAGAATTGAAAGGGATTGTTGGAGAAGCATTTCCTTTAGTCATTTGCCTTTATTCATATATACATACAGGATAATACATCAGTTTTCCCCAAGCAGGTGATAATATCTCAATATTTAAAGGCATTCAGATACAAGAATTCCTAAATCTCCCTTCACTGCTCCAGTGTTTAAATTTATCAGGATTATCAATAACTGTATCAATAAAAGATAAACTGCACAGATGCAGGAATATTTTGTCCCTAAACAGTATCCTCAGCATCTTAGTATAGTACCTGGCACATGAGACACTCAGTAAATATTGGTTGAATGTGGATAAGTCTAAGAAATTCTTCCCTGTGTTTAGTTTATTTCCCTGTATTCTTTGCTGAGTGGAGATACCAAAAGAAATGACCTAAGGAACAGTTGTCTTGCAAAACCCTGGTTAGGAGATGGCTATGTCTGTAACTTTAATTAACTCACTGTTTAATCCACTATCTGGGGAAGGTTTAATATCACTGTGTACATTACTGAACTATTTCCCATGACTGTTCAGTCTAACCAGTTAGTTTTGGATCTCTAGCTGTTGACCTGCCAAGAACTGGTGATCGGTCAATGAATATGTCACATGAGATAGAATTGAGAGCTATGTTGGAGCTAGTGGCTGAAAACAAGTGAATGAATAAAACCAAAGTCTATTGCAGTTATACTTTCTCTTTGATCATCAGTCTAATCTCCTTTCACTGGACGATTTGTTTCTAACCAAACTTTTTTGGTGATTTTCTAATATTCACTTTTTAAAAACATATTGTCCTGTTGATTGCCACTATTTTCTTTTTTGTATAAGTATAAACATTTTATTTCAATTAAAGGCAGTTGAAATGCAAAATAAGGAGTTTCGATAATTACAAAGTAGACAATGAAAAGTCCCACCCTACTAATTTTTGACCTTTAAAATCTTGAGCATTATTCTGCTTGGGTTAATTTTTATGTATCCTGGGAATTTGCACAACACCAAATCTTGACAATTCACTTTTTCTGAATGCTATATGGCTCAATCATCATATGTTAAATTATCAATTATTTTCTTCAAAGTGTTGTGGCCACAAGAGTACTGAACTATAGAGCAATTTTAAAAAGGAAATCACAATGTCTTCAATGTCTCAGATTATTAATTTAAAGGATAAAACTGCAAAAGTGAATTCATCTCAGTTCTCTCCACAGAATTCAACGGGAACTAGGTATCTAAACTCAACCACCTTCATTCTTAAGCACGAGCATTTTCTTAATGTGTACTTCTTAAAGCTTTACTCTTTCCCTAGAGTCTGAGCAACAATAGACATTGAAAACCAAAAGTAATGCAAACTTAAAATTAGCTATGGTAACATAATTCCTTTGGTAATTAGTTGCCCAAGATGTATAGTGGAGTCAAGCAGGCTTAACTTATAACACGCTCTACAAAAAGGGGAGCATGGAGTAAATATTTCAGGGCATTGAGATAGCCTGCCATTCCACTTGCTGACTCTGTGTGCCTTGTTTTCCTCAGCTTTTTGTAAATTGTATTTATTATTTATTTATTTATTTACTTACTTACTTACTTACCTATTCTTTTTGTAGAGACAAAGTTTCACTATGTCACCCAGGCTGGTCTCAAACTCCTGAGCTCAACTGATCCTACCGCTTCAGTCTCCCAATGTGTTGGGATTACAAGTGTTAGCTATTGTACCCAGTTTAATTACTACTATTTTCATAGAACTCAAAATTAATCTCTAAGATCTAACTTTTTTCTTGCCACCCCTAGTAACACCATACTCTTCCTTATTCAATCTTTAAAAATTTCACTAGTTCTCCATGAGTAACTAATTGTATTGAGATTAGCCAAGGGATCCATTCTTTACATCAGATTTCAGAAGATCTTGTAAATGTGATTTATTTGCTCATTCTTATCACTTTAATCAACTCTCACCACTTTTGTTTAATAATTGTACTTTCTCATGGGAAGCCTATCCTAGTTTTTGGCTCACTTGCTACAATAATTAGGAAAACTTTGGTAAAAGTCTAGTAGAGACTGAGGCATTCATGTCTAAAGTTCATAGAGTTTTCAAAAGAGCTTGTCAAAGCTAAAACTATTAAGAAATTCAGGAAATTATGAATTTATAAGGAATGTTGGTGTTATTTAAGTGCCCTCTGGTAAAGATAATCTCAAATAAGGAAAAGTATGATGTGGGTTTCCCTGAGCACATACTCAGAAATACATTGCTCTTAATCTAATCAAGCATTGTAGCATTTGAGGATTATCCTCATAACTGATCCTTACAACTTGGTTTGCCTGCCCTGTAGAAGGGAAAATATGTTACTCTTGACCTAGTTGAAGAAGCCAGAATCTGAAGTTACACATCTAAAGTCTTAAGCTAACAGAAACCTGGGTAACTATGGAAGCAAAACGATATCCTGTCGTTGTTAAAATACTACTGATACCTTTTATCGTTAGCACACTTTATGAGTTTAGCACCTAAAAAAAGGCAACTATTACATGCTTGTGTTAAACTTCCACTGTGGCATAAGTAAAAGGGCTTGTCACAAAACCCACCATCCAGGCCTCCTTTTAGCAGGTATCATTCTAATGAAATATTTGCTAGACACTATTAGAAAATGTTCTAACATCCTGAACTAGGCTGCCAGTGTTCTAATGAAAGATTCTATGCCATCTCCCAAAATATAAAACCAAAATCAGACATTCTCACAGAGTGGAAAAAAAAAACAACCCATGAGTCAGGAAAACGTTAATGCTATGTTAAATTTTGGCATGCGGCATTAAAGAAAAATAAAAAGTGCGAAAAGTGTTGGTAACAGTACTGTGAATCTATTCCCAGTCTTCTTCCAAGTAGATCCAAGTTCCAGGGAAATTTATATGTTTGCGAGATACAATTCTCACATGTTCTTGGCGCAAATGGAGATTGATACAACTTCATTGATGGGCACTTTGACCAAATCCATCAAAATTACAAATGCATTTCCCTTTGACTGAGTAACTTCATTTTTAATAATTTATATGACAGATATAATCCACATGTTTTCAAAATTGTTCATGCACTACTTATAAGAATAAAAAATAGGAAACACCATGCTTGTCCATTAACGTAGGGCTGATAAATAAATTCAGGTATACTCACAAAATGGAATGCCACATGTCCTTAAAAAGTATGAGTGATATTAATCTTTAAAATAGATTAATGGAACAAGTAAAATGCATAACTTTCTCTCCTCTTGTAACATGCATTGAATTCTCTGGAAGGAGGTACTCAAAAGGTGATTATAACTACACTGCTAGATAGGGAAACTGGGTGATTGGAGGGCAGGGAAGGAAGGAAGAATTACATTTCATTATACAGCAGTTGAGATTTTTTAAAATGTCTATGTATGTCTACTCTTAAAAAAATTAATTTAAAAAATATATATATTGCCATATTCAGAACTCACCAGAAGGGGCACCACCCAGGGCTTGGCCTGCCTCACCACACAACGGTGTCATCAAAAAATGCTGGGAGAGCAAGCTTTCACAGGCCATCATATCTAGACTTCTGAGGTGTGCAGCCACTACAGAAAACAAATGAGGCAGATTTGTGGGAGCAAGGATTACACAATTTTAAATGAGCATAGCATCCGTAGATATAAATGAGGGCCTTAGAAATTTTAAATAGGATACTATAGAGTTGAAATCTGGTAGGTAACAGAAATCATGCCCACTGGAAGACAAGGAAGGAAGACAAACTGGTCACTCATTTGTCAGAAGTCCATGATGAAAACTAAATATTAGTAAAGTTACCAGTTGCTCTTACAAACTGTTTTCTTAGGTAAAAGAGCTAGAACTGGGGGACTCCAAGCAATAAAAACCAACCAAACAAACAGCAGCAAAACAACAGCCACAATTAGCACTAATCATGGAAGATCTCCTGGGGTAAGACTTTGAACCAGAGCTTTAAAATGGAGCAAAATTGGGATTGGTAGCAAGGAAAAGGAAGATGCCCAAGTCAGATAGACAGTATAGATGACAATGTAAAGGCAAGATTGAAAAAAATTCAGACTTGGAAATAACAAGTAGATTAACCTGGTTTGAGACTGGGCGTGGTGACTCAAGTCTGTAATCCCAGCACTTTGGGAGGCAGAGCGGAGAGGATTGCCTGAGTCCAAGGGTCTGAGACCAGCTTGGGCAACTAGGTGAGACCTCGTCTCTACAATAAATAAAAAAATTAGCCAGGCATGGTGGCATGTGCCTATAGTCCCAGCTACTTGGAAGACTGAGGTGGAAGGACCACCTGAGCCTAGTAGGTCGAGGCTGTGGTGGCCATGAGTATGCCATTGCACTCCAACATGGGCCACAGAGTGAGAATCCAACTCAAAAAAAAAAAAAAAAAAATCTGGCTTGAGTGACAAAGTATTAAGAAGAGTAAAGATAGAAGAGAAAATTGATGTCAGTTATTGAATAAAAGATTCAGAAGTTAAATTTTATATGCAAGGCAAAAAGAAGTCACCAGAGATTCAAAATCAGATAATTGACAGATTTCCACTTTACTACTTTGATATGGAGGAGAAAAACTACACTTAAAATCGCATTCTCAGGTTTCCATTTTAAATTTGCCCTTATTAATAACCTATACCATTAAAGCCCTGAGACATCACTAATTCTCTGGTGGAAGACCTGGTGAGAAACACAGGAGTTTTAAGATTTCTATAATAATATATCTGGATTGTTCTTAATAAATCTCAGTTTCCAGAAAAGTCACCCTCACAAAGATTACTCTTAGAATTTTTATATAGTCATTGACATACTAAAATGTCATGGTCAAGGTGTTAGGCTTAACTGATATTAATGCATTTTTGACAAATTGAAGATGAAAAAGTATTCTTTGCCAGTCAGTTAGGTCATTTTTCCTGCTTGCTTAATGATTTCAGGAGTCTCTACTGTGAATTCGGAGGATGAGATTTGAAGTGTGACTACAGTTGCTTTTAAAAAGGCACAGATGAATTATCGTTATCATAATACTATAAGAGAATGATTGGCAGTAATGGGAAACTGCAGAGAGAGGGGCGGGGAAGAGGGATTGGCAGTAGTAGGAATCTGCCTGGGGAAGAAGGGGCACACCTCATTAACAAGGATACCTGCATAATGAACATTTGTATGCCTAACCCTGAATTGTACCCCCATCTTTGAAATAAAAAAAATTAAAAGAAAAATAAAAGGGCACAGATGTTTTATTGTATCCGTAATAACTATGTATTTTATGATAGCTTCAAATCCACATATGTAAAAAAGGATTATATGTTGATTCATTCCTTTTTTTGTTTTGTTTTGTTTTTTTTTGCTTCATACTATAAGCTGTAAGTATGTATCTTATGATTGTATATTTCCCAGATTCAGATTCTGGGCCAAAAAATTCTATTTGTTTATTCATTTATTCTCCAAACTAGGAGTTTTATTTTAGAAAAATGAATATTAAATAATTTGAGATTGTTTTCTTGGAAAATGTTTTTCAAAATTTATTTTTAGTATATAATACATTCAAGTAATTTTAGATGTCAAAAAGTGCTAAAAGGCTTCTAAGAAGAAAATAGTCAGTTCTTGATACCTCTCTCCTCATTTTCTCACTCCAGTGCCCAGACTAAGTAATTTTCAGCTTTTTTTGGTGGGCTCTTCTGACATTTGCATTAATATCTTAAAGATTCTGTCTAGAAACCAGAGTTGCTATTGACAAGAATAATGTCTGATTTTTATTTTGTTCTGTGTTTCTAAATGTGACCTACCATTCAAGATTTTTTTTTTTGTCTCTAATGTTCTGAAATTTCAATCATATGCCATGGTGTAGGTTCTTCATGCGTTGTGTTAGTACTCACATCTTTCAGTTTAGAGAAATATTCTTGTATTTCTTTCTCACGATTTTCTCTATTTTCCCCCCCTGGAACTTCTATTTATAAGATATTGCTCCTCTAATTTTCTTAATTTTGATCTTATTATTCATCTCTTTTTGTGTAACTTTCTGGTAGATTTTCTCATCTTAGTCTTCCAAAGTTTCCTTTGAGTTTATAATTTATACTCTCATATTTTAAATTCCCCTGTTTCCTTTCTTTTTGCTTTTTTTTTTTTGAGTTGAAGTCTCACTCTGTCACCTAGACTGGAGTGCAGTGGCCGCTCCCGGCCACCACAGCCTCGACCTGCTGGGCTCCGGTGATCCTTCGCCTCAGTCTTCCAAGTAGCTGGAACTACAGGCGCGCGCTACCATGCCCAGCTAATTTTTGATTTATTGTGGAGATGAGGTCTCTCCAAGTTGCCCAGCCGGGTCTCGAACCCACGGGGTCAGAGAATCCACTCACCTCAGCCTCCCAAAGCGCAGGATTACAGGCTGAGCCACCAAGCCTGGCTTGTTTTTGCTTTTTTTGTTCTTTTTCTTGTTGGAGATTATCTTCAAATATCTGGTTAGCATTGCCTGTCCTTTCATGTTCAAGAGTGAAGCCCTGGGAAATTGACACCTGTTTGTGCAAGGGTGGGGTTGTAGGCTGGTGGGCTACATTTTAGGGTAATAGAGAGGCTGCTGGTTTTTGTGAATGTCCCGTGTCAGGATGAGTATATCTTTTCTCTGACGTTATGTGTTTTCTCAACAGAAGATTCCATCCAGTTCCTATTTGGGAGATGAGGTAATGACAAGAAAGGATAAATAGCCTGGCCACTAATGTTCTTCTGGAATTGGGTGAGGAAAGGAACCAAGGGATCATCACCATTCAGAACATTCCTATTCACTTGTTACAGTGTTTTCAGTATGCCACCCGCTTCCACTATCTGTCCTCTGTGCCTGGTGTCTCCAAGCCAGAATATCTGCTTCGGTTAATCTAGAGAATCAATGTCCAGTTTGCACACACGTGGAATCACTTAGATATGATGCGACATCACCTATCCGTTCATTTTTTTCTGTATTCATATTCTATTTGAATTAAACATCTCCTAGTTTCATTGACAATGAAATTTGTGTTTTTGTTGGTTGTTTTTATTATTATTTGGGAATTATCTTTGAAGACAAGGGGTCAAGAGATATTTTTATTAAGCAACCTTGACCAAAAATATCTCCTGGAAAGTGACTGAAAATTTTTAAAAATGTTTGTGATTAATGAGAAATGCTTTAGTTTAAGATCTGCATTGTCCAATACAATGTCTGAGACCACAAAAACATTCTGTTCTGGCACTGTGCAATATGGTAACCACTCGTTATATGTAGGCACTGAAAACTGAAATGTGGCTGAGGAACTGAAGTTTTAAATTGTATTAGACAATGCAGTTTTAGATTATAAATAAGTAGAGAAGCCAAAGAAAGATTCCTGATAGATGGCCATCTTCAATCTGGCTATAGAAATTTCATCTGTTCTCACTCAAAAACACTTTATGCAATTCCCAGAGTACAATTCTCTATACTTCCACATTATGGTAGAGATTACTTTATGCTGGAAGTTCTGTGTGTCATCCATTATTTCAACAGAAAATTTCTAATTTTAAGTCCCATTAGAAAAAAACAAACAAGCAGAATTAATCGACTACCAGTGGTCCCCACCTCTCCAAAGTATGAATGAACTGTTTTATTGCATTGGCTGTGTATAAGTTAAATTTTAGATAATATTTGCTTTTAAAAATAACTTTTCAGCCGGGCTTGGTGGCTCAGCCTGTAATCCCATGCCTTTGGGAGGTGAGTGGATTGCCTGAGCCCGCGGGTTCGAGACCCGCCTGGGCAGCGAGACTCATCTTTACAATAAATAAAAAAATCATCCGGGCGTGGTAGCGCATGCCTGTAGTTCCAGCTACTTGAAAGGCTGAGGCGGAAGGATCGCTGGAGCCCAGCAGGTCGAGGCTGTGGTGGCCGGGAGCGGCCACTGCACTCCAGTCTGGGTGACAGAGTGAGACTCCAACTTAAAAAGTAAAAATAAAAAAAAATAAATAAATAACTTTTTCGTTTAAGAATAATTAATATTAATAATTAATATTGAGTTGTCTTAATATTGCGTTCTCATCCAACAATTATTTAAGAAACCTTTGTTTTCTGAGACATTCACCATCATAAATTCATTCAGCACATGATTTGCATACAGAAGTAATACTGTTTATTCTATCTTGCTACAGCCAAGAGGCATATGCATCCATATCATTCTAAAGCAATTGAGAAACAGGACTAAGAAAAGTAAATATAATACAGCTCCATTTGGGGCTCAAAAAAGTAACTGGACTCTTTCCATGGTGTCCGATTCTCATATCAGTGAGTAGTAAATAGGTTACAAGGAATTGTAAGCAACTAGGAGTCTGCATTTAGCCTTTGCTGAGTAACATATTGTAGGTCTCGTCTCTGGAACTAAACATCAAAGAGACACTGGAAAAAGTAGAAAACCCCATTAGGTTACTTCCAACAGATTTCTCCATGGGATGACAAAGGACAAAAAAGTAATTAGTAGTGGAAGAGCGATTGCAGAGACCTGCTTCCCCTGTTTAAACTATTGGCCCAGGAAACCCAGACTTGCAACTTGCTGAGAAGTCCATTGGAATAATGTAAAGCTGGGATTTTCATCGAATCAATAGCTCCACACTTAGAGGGGTATGAAAAATTATCCTTTTATTTGTAATAAGGAAAAGTTATCCTCTGGTGAGATTATATACATGGAATCCTAACTACATACACTGTTCCTTAGTAAACATTTCTAACCACAATTAAGTTGTAAACAATTATCATTTCTGATACAAAGTCAAACACAAATACCAAAGAATTCTTTTTGCATCACCAGCATCTGGTGGTGACTGCTTTGATTATGGGTCTATGTAATGCTTGTGTTAAAATGGAAAGGCTAAATATTTGTTAGGTTCTCTAATTGAGAATATTACCAAACACATGAATTTGGATTCCGTTTTTAAGCTATTATCACATTGTGAATAAAAACAATTGGTTAGTCTAAATAGAGATTTATGCCTAAATCTCATCAAATTATAACCTAAGCCTGGGCCTCTGTGCTATGTGAGCGATGTGTAAATCAAACACACTTGACAAACCCAAGTGTTCTCCATATACTGAAGGGTACTAATGACTTTAATAAGAGTGAAACGTTGTGCTTAAAGCTAACTGATTGACCTTGACAACAGAAGTGTAAACAAGAGTCTAATGAATATTAATTTTTATTCTTTCCTGCATTAGCTGTAGCTGTTGACTGATTTGCTCTGACACCTACATGGTCAAATTAACAAGCACATTTGTAAGACATTTTCCATTGTTTATAATATCATCGGAAAAATCTGAACCTCAGTAGGTTATTATCAGCAAGTTGTCACCATTTCTTAGAAATCAACTAGCTTACATTTAAAACAATCTTACACGTTAGCTCCCATGTTGTATGGATGCATATTTTGGAATGAATGCATGTAGTTCCAATAATTAATGATAGGATTTCAGAGGCTAAGCCAAAGCGTAATAATTATTCCATTCTTAGACTTACACATGAGCGGGATTAGTTATCAGCAACGTCGATTCAGGGCAGGTCTAATGTATCCAGAGCTACCATATTGAACTAAGTGCCACTTCCCATTGTGCCCTTGCCATCTGTATAATGACATCCAAGGAGAGAAGGCAGGAGCAGATGGCATCAATGGCATACAAGCGCAAAAGTCACACCCACAGCATGCTGCTGAGTAATGAAAGTGGGGTGATGTACAGGCAAAGAGCAGGCGGAAATTAAGAGAGGTCATGGTGGTGCCATGGACTGCTTAGCTCCTACCAACATGACAAGAGCGGCATGCCCCACCCACTTCCGCCTCCCTTCTTATGAGAAATGCTTTTCTCAGTTCCAGCATGTGCTTCTAGCAGGGGATGTTGTGTTTTACAGGACCCCAACCTCTCTGACCATCGCTGATTATCTCAGGAGGTCGAATTTGAACTAGGTAAAAAGCTGTATTCCCTCTCTAATTGTGGAGAGACACACAAGATGAAAACATATGAGCTGTCGGTAGTCATATTTCCAGCCATGATTAAAGATTCTTTTTTTTTTTGAGTCAGGGTCTTACTCCGTCGCTCAGGTTGGAGTGCAGTGGTGTGATCACAGTTCACCATGGCTTCATCTTCCTGGACTCAGGTGATGCTTCCACTTCAGCCTCTTGAGTAGTTGGGATTACAGGCATATGCCACCACTCCTGACTAATTTTTTGACTTTTTTTTTTTTTGGTAGAGCAAGATCTTGCTATATTGCCTAAGATGGTCTCGAACTCCTAGGCTCAAGAAATCCTCCCACCTTGGCCTCCCAAAGTGCTGGGATTATAGGTGTGAGCCACTTCACCTAGCCTGAAATCCATTTTTTTCTGCAATTAGAAAGAATGACAAAAGACACCAATATGAAATGAAAAGCAAAAGCAGGAGATATTTGAGGTTGGGTTTCAGAAGGTAAAAATGTCTGAAATAGGATAGAGCTGGAACTCAGACGAAATTGCTTCTACTAAGGCCTGCTTATGCAAGTAAAATGTAAACTTTTACAGGCCACAGTAGAAATGTTTAAAAACTGTAATATTCAGCCTTGACAGCAATAGTCAAAACTGGCCAGAGCAATGCCTAGACCATTTGCTTCCCTTATTTAAACCTATGAAAGCTAGGTTGTTTTACAATTGACCACTTTCCCACAATAAAGGAGACCATTTAGCTTACACCAAACAATTCCTGACTGTTCCCAAATATTATTCCTTTCAGAAAGCTTATTCAGGATGCTTGAAGTGTTTAGTTCTCTTAATCCCTTAAATCTAGTGGAAGCCAGACCACTACAATAAATGTATCCTTAGAGACCACAACACTGGGATGGTTGGATTCTCTGTTGTAGGCATAATGCAGGTTCTCTGCAGAAAAAATTAGAGCTGGGGAGAGAAGTAGGAAGCACGTGGGAGATATAGCGAATCTACATTGATTTCATTATTTTACAGTAGTTATGATATTCTAATAATAATAAGTGCCAAGTTCCTTGGTAAATACTTTATATATATTAATGTATTCAATTCTGGCAACAACTCTATAAGGTCAGTGCTAAAAATTATCGCCGCTTTATAGATGAGGAAATTGGGTCACAAGCAGATGAACTAACTCAAGGTCACATGACTAATCGTTGGCAGATATCAGATGCTACCCAGGTAATAATTTAGAGTCTGTGCTCTTAACTACTGTACCCTACTATGTCTAACATGAAGAAGATGATACTTATGTATTAGTTGTGTTATTAAAATCAAAGTAAGGCAGGCATGATGGCTCGCACCTGTAATCCCAGCACTTTGGGAGACTGAGACCAGAGGATTGCCTAAGCCCACGGGTTCAAGACCAGCCTGGACAACATGGCAAGACCTTATATCTACAAAAATCTCAAAAAAAAAAAAAAAAAATCACTGGGCATGGTGGTGCACAACTGCGGTTCCAATTCCTTAGAAGGTTGAGGTTGCGGTTCCAATTCCTTAGAAGGATTGCCTGAGCCCAGCAGGTTGAGGCTGTGGTGGCCGTGAGTGTGCCACTGCACTCTAGCCTGTACAACAGAGTGAGACTTCGACTCAATAAATAAATAGATAAATAAATAAATAAAATCAAAGTAATAGCAGCTTGAAACTTTTATAAGTTTGGAAAAACATTAGAAGTGGAAATCAGCTTTAACTATTAGAGGTGATTTTTAAATTTTATTTATTGTTTATTTTTATTATTTATTTATTTTCCAAATAGGTATGCTTTATTTTTGCAATAAGGAAAAAAAAATGTCTTAAGTGTTTATGGTAACACAGCTCAGACTGTCTTGTGAAACTTTCCACACTATCACAAGGGAACTGTAAAGCAGGCAGCAGTTTCCTATCCAATTGGTAACTACTGGGTCCCTCTGTTCTATGGTGATTAGCAGCAAAAGTAAGATGGTGCAGAGGCATTCCATGTGTACTTTGTATCTCCCTCGGGCACAGTATGCTATCTGAGATGTTTGTTACACCAAGCAAATATGAGAATAGGTATAATGAGGTTGATGTGCAAATGATACCTGATTGATACTGTGAAGTGTGGGCCATGAGAATTTTCTCATGGTACAGTGAATACGATTTCTGTAATCTCTGTCTGGGAAAAGTCATGCCTAAGGACTAGAGCAATACAGAATAGCAGCATAAAAAGATGGAAAGACCAAGAGATTAACAATCAACAGACTGAGATTTAGGGCAAATGGGTAGTTTATCCTACTAGAAAGGGTTTTAATTTCAACAAAACCTTAAATTGCGTGACTTTGTGAGGGTCGTTTAACCTCTCTGACTTTGTTTTCTCATAAATAGATTTTAATTTAAAACTTATACGATTCCATGATGATGTATGCTAATATGTTTGGTCATGTTTATAGAACTCACTGTTATGCTTTTTGATTACAAGTGAAATTTCCTAATCATTCAAAAACTGAAATTTCCCATCTTTTGGACAGATGTATAGCACTCCCTCAGGGAAACAGGCTGCTATAGCTATTTAAATGTGTTCTTTTATCTAAATGAATGTCAAGTATACACATTTAAAAAGCCAGGGCTGGCTGGTGAGAGTAACCCATGAGATGTGAGTTTCAGGTTCGTTAGCAACAGCACAATGGATGGCAGCTTTCAGCTCACATAGAGAAAGCAGAATTTCATACTGATAACTTCAAGTCAATGCTTTCTGACATGGATTCTGGCAGAAAAGAAAATAGACACAAATAAAAATTAATTTGTGCCTGAAGATAGTTCATTTGGTCATGGGTTGGCCTATATCTAAAAACTTTATTCCTCTAAACAGAAAACTGCAAGTAAAAGGGATCAACCCTCAAAACTTATGGGACTTGTTAATGGGTACAAGGGAGCTTTTGGGGGTAATGGAAGTATCCTTTTTCTTGATTGTTGTGGTGGTAACATGGGTGTATATATTTGTCAAAATGTTGAACTCTATAATTAAGTTAGCTAATTTTATTCTGTTGATAAAGTTGATTTTTAAAACTGAGGGACATATTATCAGCAAGCTCAGAAGGATTTCTCCTCACTTATTTATGTTAAAGGTCAAAAATTCCAAACTATTGAACAAATGATAAAATAATATGAAGTATTTTGTAAAATAACATAAACATTTTTATGAGTAGTACTGCAAGACTTGGGACTTTCTTCAATAGCATTCTAAATGCTGTCTTCTTCAAAAGAGTATGTATGCTATGTTATCTTTTTGTAAGAAAAGAGGAATATAAAATTACATGTAATTTTTTAAATTGGAAGAGTAAACCCCAAATAAATATATATGTATATTTAATAATAAACACTTAGTAGAATATAGCCTAAAGATTTAAAAAACTGTAAATAAATCAAACTATATTTACTATTTATATTGTTAGTAATAGCATTGGCATGATCATTTTGAAATTTTATATTGCTAGGTTAAAGCAAAGAAATAGTAACTTTAATGTCATTATAGACAAAAACGTTCAATATGTGAGAAAACAGATTCAACTCTAAAATTATATAAGTTCAATAAAAATTCTAAATTTATATCAGAAATATTTGTATCAATCTACAATGAAATTTTTCTAGTTCTATCTGTTGGAAAGACCTAGAAACAATGACCAACTTTGTGGTAATGAGCACCTCATTACTCAGATTGTGGTTTCTACAAACCATTTCCCCTTAAAAGAAAATGGGGCTCCTTGGAGAAATGCCTAATTTCAGACATAGGTGAGAACAAATTGAATGACTCATCATGCTAGAAAGCAAGGAAACTGTCAAACTTATCAGAGGAAAGTCAAAGGGAAAAAGAAGTCAATTTGAAGGACTTCCTTAAGGTAAAGGATGGTTTAATTTGTGTATTTTTAAAAAAGCCTATGTCAATGTATTGAAACACATCACATTTTTTTAAATCCATGAATTGCTAATAGGCAACATTTAAAAAATAACCTTATTAAGCATTTCCTCTATATTTCTTCTATAAAATATTGCCTCAAGGTAACCAATGGTGAACTTTATAATAGTTGGATCAGACTGGCAGCACATGAAACCATTTATCTCTCTTAACATCATCAAAAAAAAGATATTAAGTGCCTCATTATACAATACAACAGGACTCAGGTTCACTCACAAGCTTCTCTTGCAAATAAATAAGTAAATAGACAAGAAATCTGATCAAGCCTCTAGGTATAATCAGTTTACTGGAAACCTAGAGACTAGAATAACATGCTACATAACAACTAATTAGTAAATCCAGTAAGTGAGAATTTCAACATGACAAATGACTTGGTTCTTCAATAAATAAATAGCTAGCAAACCTGTATAAAAGCAATAGTAGAGAATCGACAAATTAACAGAGAGCTAAGAGGTATATCAACCTATATCATGTGTGATTCTTAAAGCATCTTCATTTGAATAACAAGAAAAACAACTATTCAATAGAAATTCAAGACAATTGGAGAAATGACTAGATGTGTAATGATATTGAAGAATTGTTGTTAATTTTATTTTAGGTATTATAATGATAATGTGTCTTTTTTTGAAGTGCTCTTTTACAGATACATATTGAAGTATTTATAAGTGAAATAACAGGATGCCTGGGATTTGCTTTAAAATAATCCAGGTTGAGGATCAAGGGTAAAAAATAGGTGTGGTTACAAATGAAACAAGGTGGGTCATGTGATAATAATTATAGAAACTGAATAATGGGTTCATGGAGTTTATTATGCTAGTCTTCCCACTTTTGTATGTATGTGTTTCAAAAATTTCCTCATAAAAAGGCACCACCTTCTCCTGATTCCTAATGTAGTTTTTCTATTCTTTGTTCTTTTGAACTGTTCCTGGTTTAGGGTGGATGTTTATAATTAATTGTGGGCCGAGCCTTCTTACAATTGAATCAAAACAAGGCATGAGTGTGGAGTGGTACATAGGAAGCCACAGGTATATTAAACCTAAAAATCTCCTAGCTTCCAAGTAAGCAATATATTACTGTATAATTACATGTGTCCCCACTTTTGTTTGACTTCAAATGAAGCTGCATTTCTTCAATTGGCTGCTACTGGATAATAGTGTGCAATGAATGTCAAACATAATTAAAACATAGCAGAGCACAAGGAGAGACATTGTCAGCAGCCAGTGAATACAGTGCTGTTCTTCATCCAGTAAAAAACTGTGCCACAGGCAGACGAACAGATGCTGCATTTAACTCAATAGAGTTTATAGAAAAAGGAAGCAATTTCACAATTCAATATAACCTCACTCATTTCATCTCCTGGCCCTTATTGTCTGAACTATTCAGAGGGTCTCTTACCTTTTTTCCTTGCCTCCAGACTTTCCTTCTCTAATTCTTGTTTTCCTAAAACTTGTCTGGTTCAGATTCTGCTCTTGGCTACCCAGGTCCCCTACAACCTACTCAAGCCAGTCCTATTCCTTGTCCAGGCATTCAAAGTCTTCCACCATATGGCTCTAAACTTGGTTTCTGGCTCTAGCTCCAGCTATTTTTTCTTACATTTCGTGCCCCAAGCAAGTCGTCTTGTTATTTTCCAAACACACTCAACTCCTCTTTTAGAATTGTCACCAGTTATAACCATTTACTGGTTACCACTTTTTTTTTTTTTTTTTTCAGAGTCTCCCTCTGTCACCTAGGCTGGAATACAGAACCACACTTAAGACGACAGCAGACTCAACCTGCTGGGTTCAGGCAATCCTTCCACCTCAGCCTTCCAAGTAGCCAGAACTACAGGCGCCTGCCACTGTGCCTGGCTAATTTTTAAAAATTTATTGTAGAGACAAGGTCTCGCCAAGCAACCCAGGCTGGTCTCGAAGCCCTGGGCTTACACAATCCTCTTGCCTCTACCTCCCAAAGTGCTGGGATTATAGGTATGAGCCATTGTGCCTGGCTCTCACGTTTACCCTTTACTCCTCAACACCCCCACCACAACCACCCCCAGTTAATCTAAAAGCTCATTTAAAAAGAAAAAATTAATTTTTAGCTCACGTCACTTTCTATCGCAATGTCTGCCATTAGCTGTTCAAAGTCATATATAAATACAAATTCAACTGTCTTCTTCAAAGTGCAAAGCCATCTGTCAGAGTTCTCCTGATCATTTCACTTTCCTTATTTCCTTTTTCTCCAGCCAGTTCCTTCTTTCTAGTCAAACTCCCATTTCACTGTGAACTTGCTAAGTTCATATATTCTTCACTTTTGCGATAATTACTGGCATAATGTTTTCTCCCCAACTAAACTATAAATTTTGTATGGCAGGAACCATACAAAATATCTCTTTTTCACATCATAATCCCAGGGCTGAAGCAAAGAGTAAAAACAATTTTCGTGATTGAACAAATGTAGCAAATCTTTCATACCATTACTGCATTGAATTATCCAAAATTAACTTCATTTTCTCCTCTTGTTAGTGCACCCTTCACTCCATATAAGGAATCGTCTTTTTCTTTCCTGTCCTCACTAGGAAACATTTCTTTAATATAAAGTTTTCTTTCAAAAAATTTTCTCAGATTATGTATGAACTCTGACAATTCTAAAATATCCTGAAAGAATATCCACTTTTCCTTATATATTTATATCGAGACTCTGAATTAGGAAAATTGCATAATAAATATAGTTGACCTTAAACAACCTGAGGATTAGGGGCACCAACCCCCACACAGTTGAAAATATGCATATAACTTTTGACTCCTCCAATATGCATTAATAGCCTACAATTAACCAGAGCCTTACTGATAACATGCAGTCAAATGACACAAATTTGTACTATATATAGTCTGTATTCTTACAATAAAGTAAGCAAGAGAAAAGAAAATATTATTAAGAACATCATAGAGCAGCATGCAGTGGTGCACACCTATAGTTTCAGTTACTCAGGAGAGAGGTGGGAGGATCTCTTGAGTCTAGGAGTTCAGGAGTTTGAAACCAGCCTGGACAACATAGCAAGATATTGTCTTTTAAAAAAAGAACAGAAAAGAATAAGAAGAAAATGTATTTACTATTTATTAAATGGAAGTGGATCATTGTAAAGGTTTTCATTTTCATCATTTTCACATTGAGTTGCCTGAGGAGAAGGAGAAAGAGGAGGAATTGTTCTTGCTGTCTCAGGGAAGGCAGAGGAAGAAGAAAGTCCATGAATAAGTGGACCCAAGCACTTCAAACTCATGTTCTTCAAGATTAACCTTATATGTTTGGAAGAAAGTTAAATCTAACTTAAAGTGATATGTGTATAGACTTCTGTTTCCAAAATGGTGGTGTAGATACAAGCTGGTTTCACTTTTACACACAGAAAATCAAAAACAAATATACAGTGTCGAGATTATTAGCAGCAATGTCTCAGAACTCAAAGAGACAGTTCCTGGGGTCACAAAGAAGTGAAGAAATTCTGAGCAGATAGTAAGAAAATCATACTTCTCCATCCACAACACCCCTCTCCCCATTCTTCTCAGTAACAAGCATGTGGAAAAACCTTCTCTGTTTCTACACTGAAGACTGTTCTACACAGGAAAAGCTTTCTCTGTTTCTACACACAAGACTGTTTTACACAGGAAAAAGTGGGTAAAACATACCAGAAATCTTGGTACTGAGAAATACATCTGCTGAACTGAGATATTAATTAGAGACTGTCAAAAGCAAAATGGATAAGAGATAAGAATCGGTGATCTCAAAAGCAGGCTATTTGAAAATACACAGTAAGAGGAGAAAAAAATAATGAAAAGCTACAAAGATCATGTATAAAATGTAGAAAATTACCTCAAAAGACTGATTAAAAAAACAAGAAACAAATAAAAATCCTTCTATACTTGAATTCCATTCCCTACAGTTTGACTCTTAGTTATAGCAATTACATATTTTTATATTACCCATCTCTTAACAGGATACTTTAGCTATTATTGTTTTTGATAGATTTGTCTTCTAGACTTCACACTACACTAGAGTTATGAGTGAATTGCACACCATACCTACAGTATTAGAGCTCTGGGTTCCTCTGTGTACTTAATTTACTGGTGGGTTTTGTACATTCAAATGTGTTATTTTGTTTTCTTTTATTTTATTGCATGTTGGTGTTTTTTTTTTTTTTGGCATCAATGCTGAATTTGACCAAACATTTAAAGAATACAAATTCTACTCAAATTCTTTTTTTAAAAAGTTGAGGAGGAGAAAATACTGAGAAACTTATTCTATGGGGCTAGAATTACCCTGATACCAAAACCAGACAAGGACACAACAAAAAACAAAAACTACAGAATGTATCCCTGATGAACATAGATACAGTAATCCTCAACAAAATACTAACACACCAAATTCAGCAACACATCTAAAAGGTCACCATGATCAAGTGGGATGTAATCTAGGAATGCAAGAAATGGTTCAGTACTTGCAAATCAATAAACATGATGCATCACATTAACAGAAGCAAGGGAAAAAATGATTTTTTCCATAGATGCTGAAAATGTAATATCCCTTTATGATAAAAAAATCCTCAACAAACTGCTTGTAGAAGGAATGTACCTCAAGATAGTAAAGCTTATATAGAACAAACCCATAGCTAACATTATTCTTAATGAGGAAAAATGTAAAGCCTTTTTTCTAAGATCAAGAACAAGACAAAGATGCCTACTTTCACTACTTTTATTCAGTGGTCCTGGCCAGAGCAATTAGGTAACAGAAAAAAATGAAAGGTATCCAAATAGAAAAGAAAGAACTGATTAATGAAATCAGTAAAGCTGCAGGATACAAAACAGACATAAAAATCAGCAGCATTTATATATGCCAGCAGAGAGAAATCTGAAAAAGAAATTAAGAAGGCAATTCCATTTACAATTTCTACAAAGAATATAAAATATCAGAATAAATTTACCCAAAGAAGTGAAAGACCTACATAAGGCAAATTATAAAACAATGTTGAAAGAAGTTGGAGAGGACACCAAAAAAACGGAAAGACATTCCATGCTCATAGGTTGGAAGAAATAATGATATTAAAATGACAATACTACATTAAAATTTTGTTTTAATGTAACCCCTAAATACCAATGACATCGTCACAGAAATAGAGGAAAGAATCCTAAAATTTGTATTGAATCATACAAGATTCAAAATAGTAAAAACAATCTTGAGCAAAACAAACAAACAAAACCAAAGCTGAAGGCACTGGACCACCTGGCTTGAAAATTGACTACAAAGCTATAGTAATCAAATCAACATGATACTGGCATAAAAACCAGGCACAATAAAATAGAATAGGGAACCCACACATTTGCAGCCAACTCATCTTCAACACAAAGGTGCCAAGAACATACGATAGGGAAAGAACAGTCTCTTCAATAAATGGTGCTGAGAAAACTGGGTAACTATATGCCGAAGAATACAACTAGACCCCTATCTCACAATATAGACAAAAGTCAAATAAAAATGAATTAAGGGCTTAAGTCTAAGGCCTGAAACTATAAAACTACCAGAAGAAAACCTTGTACATTGTTCTAGGAAAAGATTGTTTTTTTTAATGTGGAAGATACCAAAAGCACAGGTCATCAAAGCAAAAATAGACAAATGGGATTATCTCAAACTAAAAAACTTCTTCACGTCAAAAAAAGCAATCAACAAAGTGAGGAGACAGCCTACATAATAGGAGAAAATATTTGCCAACTACTCATCTGATAAGAAATTAATAACGAGTCGGGCCCGGTGGCTCAGCCTGTCATCCCGCGCCTTTGGGAGGCTGAGGTGAGTGGATTGTCTGAGCCTGCGGGTTCGAGACCCGCCTGGGCAGCAAGACCTCATCTCTACAATAAATAAAAAAATCAGCCGGGCGTGGTAGCGCATGCCTGTAGTTCCAGCTACTTGGAAGGCTGAGGCGGAAGGATCGCTGGAGCCCAGCAGGTCGATTTATTAAGAGGACAGAAAAGCTCCCACAGTGGGAGGGGACCTGAGGGGGTTGCCCAGGAAGATTTCAAGAGTCAAATAGAATATGAGTAGAAGGGTACCTGATCTCAAACCAGGTCAAGTGGGGACCAAAGGGAGGCCCAAACTTTACCTGGATGATGTCCAGTTGGATACCTAATCCTGAATTGTACCCCACATCTTTAAAATTAAAAAAAAAAAGAATATGAGTAGAACTTACAGAATAATAAGCAGAGATGGTTGATGAAGGGTGTGCTAGGCAAAGGGAGGAATAGAAATAGGGTATAAGCTGGGCTCGGTGGCTCAGCCTGTCATCCCGCGCCTTTGGGAGGCTGAGGTGAGTGGATCGCCTGAGCCCGCGGGTTCGAGACCCGCCTGGGCAGCGAGACCTCATCTCTACAGTAAATAAAAAAATCAGCCGGGCGTGGTAGTGCGCGTCTGTAATTCCGGCTACTCGGAAGGCTGAGGCTGAAGGATCGCCGGAGCCCAGCGGGTCGAGGCTGCGGTGGCCGGGAGCGGCCCCTGCACTCCAGTCTGGGCGACCGAGCGAGACTCCAACTCAAAAAAAAAAAAAAAAAAAAAAAAGAAATTAATAACAATATATAGGGAACTCAAACAACTCAATAGAAAAAAAAAAATCTGACTTAAAAATGAGTAATATATTCAAACAAACATTTCTCAAAAAAAAATACAGATGAACAATGGATACATGAAAAAATGCTCAGTATCACCAGTCAACAGAGACATGCAAACCACAATGAGATAATATCTCAACCTAGTTAAAGTGACTAGGATCAAAAAGACAGGCAATAACAGATGCTAGAGAGAATGTGGAGAAAGGGGAACCCTCATACACTGGAAGTGGAAATGTACATCAGTACAACCACTGTGAAGAACAGCATGGCGGTTCCTCAAAAAAGCTTAAAATAGAACTACCATAGGATCCATCAATTCTACTACTGGTTATATATCTAAAATAAAGGAAATCGATATGTCAAAGAGAAATCTGTACTCCCATGTTTGTTGCAGTGCTATTCACGATAGGCAAAATATGGACTCCACATATGTGCCCATCAGTGGGTGAATGGATAAAGAAAATGTGGTATATAGGCACAATGGAAGGTTAATCATGTCATAAATATTATTCTCATATTATGAATATCATTCCTAAAAATAATAAAATCTTGTCATTTACAGCAATGTTTGCTGAACTAAGCCGAGCACAGAAAGACAGATATTGCACGTTCTCACATATACATGGAACTAAAAATGTGGACCTCATGAAGTTAAAGAGTAGACTGGTGGTTATCAGAGGCAGGAGCGGAGGGGGGATAAGGGAGAGGGGAAATTGGAAAGAGGTTGATTAATGGTACAATATACAACTTGAAAGAAAAATAAACCTAGTGTTAGATAGATTAGTAGGATCACTGTAATTTACAATGATCTATTATACATTTCAAACAGCTAGAAGAGAAGAATTTGAGTGGTGCTAGCATAAGGAAAAGATAAATATTTAAGGCATGGATATCCCAATATACACTTGTTTGATCTTGACACAATATATAATTGTATTAAATTATCACATGAATTCTGAAACTAGGTACATCTATTATCCACCAATTAAGAATGAGAAAGTGATATGCATATGAAACAGTCATTTGCAAACTACAGCCCATGAACCAAATTCTTCCAACTATTTTTGTAACTGCTGAGTCTGACAGTGTAGCTAGGGGGCTGCTGTGACAGCTGGAACTAGGAAGCAAGCCATTCCAGGACTAGGGCATGAGAGAGACATATGTCCCCTACTTCCCAGCCAGGCTGTGGCAGATGGGACCAGCCCCCCCCCCCGCCGCCGCCCCTAGTAGGATCTCAGGATGGCAACGTCTATTCTTCACCCAAACCTTCCACCAGAGGCCTAAGGACTGCTTTGCCCTCACCTGTCATGACTGGTGCATGCATTCACTGTCGGAGTACCTGAGTGCAAGCCTGCCTGGTCCTGCTCTGCTTGGCTTTGCCACTTCCCTACTAAGACAAAGTGTGTGGTTGGGGTCCTGAGGACTTCACAACGCAATCCACCACCTGTGGAGACCGAGGTTAGGCCTAAATACCCTACCACTACAGCTTCAGCAATCTTCTGTCTTCAAGTGCTACCTACTGGCCAGGAGGTTGGTTCATACAGCCCATCACAAGCACTGCCAACACAAGCATGCAGTGCTTGTGACCCAAAATAACATCTCGCCACCACTACTGCTGTTGCCCATGCCATGCCAGCCACTCAGCTCAGCCATTCAATTTATTCCTCCCACACATGGCATCTAAGAAAACCACCCAGAAGCCAAGAATTAGCCTGCCTGAAATTGCCAACACAAGTGCCAGCATGTGCTTCTCTGTGGCACAAGGACAGGCACAGTCAGCCCTCTACTACAGAAGCCTGAAGACAGACCCATCTGGAATTTCAGTTCCCAGCACAATGTCCCCACAGCCACTAACAACCACAACCTAAAACACTGACAAAACTGCAAATACCACTAATAGTACATATAGTTAAAGAAATCGTACATGGTCTGCATTACTGCACACACCCAGAAGCAAGGCCAAATGGTCCTGCCTAACCAACACTATAAATGCATTTCAAGGGAAAAGTTATATCCCCCATGAAAATAAATTCAAAAGTAAGAAGTGACTGTTATACCAGATGCACATACATCAGTGTAAAAATACAGGACACACGAAAAAGCAAGGAAATATGACATTCCCAAAGGAACATATCTCTCCATCAATAGATTTTAGCCAAAAAGACATTCTCAAAATCCCAATAAAGAATTCAGAATATTGACTTTTTAAAAAAAGGAGTTCAATAAGATGCAAGAGAAATCTGAAAACCAATACAAAGAACTCAGAAAAACAATTCAGGATAAAAATGAGAAACTTACCAAGGAGATAGATTTTTTTAAAGCAGAATTTCTGGGACTAAAGACTTCATTGGAGAAAATAAAAAATACATTTTAAAATTTAATTGAACTAGACTGAGAAGAAGAGAGAATTTCAGAACTTGAAGACAGGTCTTTAGAAATAATATGGCCAGACAGAGATGAAATTTAAAAAGGAACATAGCCTTCAAGATATTTAGGATAACATGAAGTCATTGAATTTATGAATTATCAGTATCCAAGTGGGTGAAGAGAGACCAAAAGGTACAGAAAATCTATTTAATGAAATAAAAAAATTAAAATTTCCCAAATTTAGCAAGAGATTTTGACATCCAGATACAGGTGGCTCAGCAATCCCCAGGAAAATACAATCCAAAAAAGACTTCACTATGGTAAAAATGAAAGAATAAAATTCTAGAAACAGCAAGAGAAAATAATCTAGTCACTTATAAAGGAAACTAACAGTAGACTTCTCATCAGAAACCTTACATTCCAGAAGAAAGTGGGATGATATATTAAAGTGCTGAAAAAAACAAGTACTACAAGCCAAGAACTCTATATTTCAGTAGGACAAATCCTCATAAACGAAGGGAAAATAAAGACTTTTCCAGACAAGTAAATGCTGAGGAAATTCTTTTTACTACTAGACCAGCTCTATAAGAAATGCTGAAGGGAGTCCTAAACTTTAAAGTGAAAGCAATTCCAAGCAAAAGGAACAAATCTGGAGGCATTACCTTACTTCAAACTATATTACAAGACTGTAGTAAACCAAACAGCATGGTAGGTGTATAAAAAATAGACACATGGATCAAAGAGAACCCAAAAGTACAGCTATATATTTACAGTCAACTGATCTTCAGCAAAGGCAACAAGAACATACATTGAAGAAATGTATGTTCTTGTAAATGTGTGTTCTTGTTCAGTAAATGGTGCTGGGAAATTGGATAGCCTAGTGCAGAGAAATGAAACTGGACCCCTATTTCTCACCATATACAAAAATCAACTCAAAATGAATGAAGGACTTTAATGTCAGCTCTAAACTATAAAACTACTAGAAGAAAATCTAGGGAAAACTCTTCTGAACATTGTTCTAGGCAAATAATTTAAGACTAAGACCTCAAAAGCACAGGCAACAAAAACAAAAATAGACAAATGGTACTTAATTAAACTAAAAATCTTTTGCATAGCAAAAGCAATAATCAACAGAGTGAAAAGATAATCTGCTGAACAGGAGAAAATATTTGTAGACTATGCATCTAACGGGACTCACATCCAAATAGAATATTCAAGAAACTCAAATCAACAAAAAGAACATCAAAATAATCCCATTGAGAAGTAAGCAAAGAACACGAATAGACATTTTTCAAAAGAAGATACATGAAAACATACACACCATCTCTAATCATCAGAGAAATGCAAATTAAAACCACAATGGGATATCATATTACACCAGTCAGAATGGCCAGTATTAAAAAGGCAAAAAATAACAGATGTTGCCAAGGACGCAAAGAAAAGGAGACTCATCCGCTTCTGATGGGAATGTAAATTAGTACAGCTTCTGTGGAAAACAGTATGGAGACTTCTCAAAGAACTAAGAATAGAACTACCATTGTATCCAGAAATCTCACTGCTGGTTTTGTATCCAAAAGAAAAGAAGTCAATACATCAAAAAGATATCTGTACTTGTATGTTTACTGTGGGACTATTCCCGATAGCAAAGATATGGAGTCAACCTAAATGTCCATCAACAGATGAATGGATAATGATAATAATGAAATACTATTTTGCTATAAAAAGAATGAGATAATGTCTTTTGCAGCAACATGGATGGAACTTGAGATCATTATCATAAGCGAAGCGAGCCAAGCACAAAAAGACAAATATTGTGTGCTCTCTCTCATAAATGGTTGCAAAAAAATGTGTTCACATTGAGGTAAAGTGTGAAAAATGATAGATAATGGACACTCAGAAGGATGAGGATGTGTGAGGAGAGAAGATAAGAAACCGGTTAATGGGTACACCGTGCATTATTTTTGTTACGGATACTCTAAAAGCCCTGATTTGACCACTATACAATCTATTCACATAGCAATATCACACATGTGCCCCATAAACTTATACAAATAAATAGAAAAAAAGTTTTATTGGAATACACTATACCCATTCACTCACATATTTTTTGTACCTACTTTTGCCGTACAATGACAGTTGCATAGTTGTAACAAAGACCTTGTAGCCCACATGGCCTAAAGTATTTACTTTTTAAAAAGCAAGTTATTACTAGGAAGACAGCAATAATCATAGTGATGTTTTTACAGTTTGACAGAACTTGTGAGACAAGTATTTTCAATAATTTCCAAAAGAAATTATTCCAAACCCACATTATAGTTGAGTGTGATGTCCCTGAATTAATTATCAGAGAGTTTGCTTTTGGTGTTAAACTAGAGTTGTTTTGTTTTGTTTTTTTAGCAATATGGTGGATGATGCTCAGAGACATAATTAAAGAATGAAACCAAGGAACATAAGGAAGTAATGAGCAGAGAATAAAAAGTATAGAGGGAGCACACAGCTGGTTGCCCTTAGGCAAATTAGTCACCAACAACTCTGGGCTTCCATTACTGCATATGTGAGATGAGA
Source organism: Carlito syrichta (assembly GCF_000164805.1). Taxonomy (NCBI): domain Eukaryota; kingdom Metazoa; phylum Chordata; class Mammalia; order Primates; family Tarsiidae; genus Carlito; species Carlito syrichta. Next base: position 29,773 of record NW_007258069.1, on the reverse strand, counting down.
GGTAATAGTATGTAAAAGCTTAAATAAGAGAATATATGTGAAAATGTCTGGCATAATCTAATAAATATATCTTTGACTAGACTGAGTAGAACACTGTAATTGATCATGAGTGGTTTTACAATATTCATGGATACTGACAGAGTAAACACTCCATAAATAATGGTGATTATTCTTACTATAAGAATACACACAAATGTGTATACAGGGTTACTTTTCCTCAACTAGCTACAGAAGCAAAAATATTGAACTTTGTCTTGCACATGATGGACAGTTACTGTGAGTTATCTCACATATGTGACAACTTGCCTAATTTTTGTACAAATTACCATGATATGCTTTTCATGAAACTTACTATTTCTGTCTGACCATATTTTTATGGACCACTCACCTTCCCCCATACCTATAATTACTATCAGATTCTCCCCTGATCCCCAATTGTATAAGAAAATATTGGCCATGTGGAATTAGGCAAGCAAGTAGCATTACCTACTCAACAGTCTTTCCTACTCTCCCTTTGAGATCATCTCTGATCTGCTCTGTTTGACAGTGACTTCTTTAAAAGATCAAGAAATTGTGTCTATATGATATTTTTCTTTGCCCTTCTATTGGGAACATGCTTTCATTTGCTCACTGATGTTGTAAAATATGCAGATCATCTTCTAGGATTTGAATGCATAATAGTGAACATTAATATTTCTTAAGGTAATGTTACTTGCTATAATGAATAAAACGCCATAGTACATTGGTTTAAACCAACAAACATGTATTTCCCAATGAACATGTACTTCTGGCTTCTGTAGAGTCCAATACTTTGGAAAGAGAAGGGAGCACTCTGCTCCACATAGTCATTCAGGGATCAGGACAGAGGCTCTGCTATCTTCTGTACATAAACTCCAAAAAGTTTCAGGGCTTTGGCAACTAGCTAGCAGAATAGGAGTAAAGGAGCATAGAGGATGACCCAGAGGACTTATACATACACTTCCATCCATATTCCACCTAACAGAACTCAGTCACATGGCCCCACTTAGATTCAGAGCATGCTAAAAAAAAAAATGGTGCACATGACTGGAAACCCTTTTCCTGCAACAACTCTATGTTGTTAAGGGAAAGCATGAACTTTTGCAAGATAGCTGACCATTCTGTAACATTTCTCTATAAAGGTGAGACACCATTAACAATGATATGCATAAATATTTAAGTGAGATATTAGTTCTGAAAAAAGTGGGTATGTCAAAACAGACACAGAAATTTACATTTGTTAGCACAGAAGAACTCACTGAAAAATTTTAGTAAGAAATATCAAAGCCTCTGAATGCAACCCACAGGTGATTCCCACCAAAAGCAGAAAAGGACAGATACACAGAGTAAAAGTTAATGCAGAGAAAGGTTTTTTACATTTTTTTTTCACTTTTTGAGTGTATCTTTATTTTACCACTTTTATTAGATTATTCAGTTGTTTACTCAAAAATTTTCCTTCTTGGATTTGTAGCTATAATCTCAAAGGATGCTTAAATAAATACATAAATCGTTAATTGAGACTTGTTTGATGAACATCTGTCATGGTGTTTAATTATATATTAACAGCAACTTTAAAAAATTGCCTTAATGACTTTTTCAGTCTTGAATTGTTCATCATGAAATTGTGTTGATCATGCTATACTATGAAGTTTTTGCCAGGAAAAAATTGAAGTTTCTAACTATCACAGGAATTCTGGGTCCTAATTAAGCAATCAAATTCGACAAAGTGCATATTAACGTAAGATCACATTCCTCAAGGGCATTGGAAAGCTGAAGTCTGTTCTCTGAAATTCAATTACAGTTTATAGTGTCAAAATACCACTGTAAAATGTCCTAAAGTGTAACTGAAAATATCTCCAGAGGTAAGTAGGGAGAGAAAGTTTTCATCCTTCCACTGTAGGTCACTCAGTCTGAAAGACATTTACTTCTTGACCCATACGTAATTTTACTGTGTAACAGCTTTGTTTTTTACCTAGCAATACAAATATGTAATTATTTATGATGTCACCTCTTATGTTACATTATACCAGGAAATGTTACTTGGCAGCTATAATGATGAAATTCAAAACAATGTGAGAATTAGAAAAGAACATCACATTTACTGAAGGACAGTGTATCTCAACAAGAGCAGCAGTGCTCCTTAAGGGTATTTGGAAATTTGTGGGGGCACGTTTGGTTGTCTCCATTATTGAAAGACAGTACAGGCACTTAGTTGGTAATGCCTAGGAATATTAGACGTCCTGTAATGTGTAGGCAGGTCCATGTAATGAGGAATTGTCCAGCAGTTCATACAGCTTTAGCCTCCCTCCGGACTTTATGAACAGGAAGCACCTTAATTACTAGGTCTAGGAGCTAACTTTATTTTACATATTTACACAAAGTATACTTTTCACAATTTTAGATTCACTGACCTTTCCAGAAATGTCTCTACCATGAAACACACACACACACACACACACACACACACACACACACACACACACATATATATTTTTTTAAAGATGTGAGGTACAATTCAGGAATAGGTATACAAGTCTTCATCACACAGGTAAGGTTTGGGCCTCTCTTTGGTCCCCACTTCGCCTGGTTTGAGATCAGATACCCTTATTGATGTTAGAAAACACAGGCGACATCCTTACAAAAATTTGAATAGGCAACAAATTCCTGATCAAAGCTCTAAAGTCCATGCCATAAGAGGTAAGATTGACAAGTGGGATCTCATCAAACTGAAAAGCTTCTGCAAAGCAAAAGAAACCATCAAGAGAACAGGGGACAACCCACAGAATGGGAAAAAATATTTGCCAACTGTTTATCTGACAAAGGACCAGCATCCAGGATCTACAAAGAACTCCAACGTGCTGAAAGGAAAAAAACAAACAGCCCCATTAAAAAGTGGGTAAAAGACTTGAATAGACACTTCTCAAAAGAAGACATAGGAACTGCCAACAGACACATAAAAAAATGCTCAGCCTCGCTAATCATCAGAGAAATGCAAATCAAAACTACATTGAGATACCACCTAACTCCAGCAAGAATGGCCATCACTGCTGGGCTTGGTGGCTTAGTCTGTAATCCCAGCACTTTGGGAGGTGGAGGCAAGTGGATAGCATGAGCCCGCAGATTCAAGACCAGCCTGGGCAACTTGACGAGCCCTCGTCTCTACAATAAATCAAAAATTAGCCAATGTGGTAGCTCACTCCTATGGTTCTGGTCACTTGGAAGGCTGAGGCAGAAGGATCACCAGAGCCCAGCAGGTCGATGCTGGCGTGGCCGTGAGTGTGCCACTCCAGCCTGGGCAGCACAGTGAGACTCCAACTCAAAAAAAAAAAAAGAATTGCCATCATTAATAAAACAAAAAACAACAGATGCTGGGGAGGATGCAGAGAAAAGAGAACACTTCTACATTGTTGGTGGGACTGGAAGATTGTTTTATGTTTTGTTCAGAATTTTACAAAGAGATATTCACCATTTCCACTCCCCCATCATGTTTCTAACTGCAATACTAGTTACAGTGTTTGAATCATCAGTATCAAACAGTGTTTTTAGCTCTCCCATTTGTGTGGATTCTAATTTTAAGTAAACGTGTGACTAGTTTTTAATGTATTTTTACAATTTATGCTTGAACTTTCATAATTTTTTCATGATATACTACTATCCTTTTATTTCATTACATACTGCTATTCTTTTATTTCCTTTTATTATTTATTTGTGTGTAGGTTTGTTTTGTTTTTTTTTTTTACCTATAAATATCAGGAGGCTTACAAAATCTTTGTGGTGTATGTCAGAGAGGATTGAGAACTACTGTTTAGGGTAGTGTAGGTTTACAGGATTGTAATAAGATTATAATTATAATAATAGCTAGTATTTATCGACTGCTTATGTGCACCAGGCTTTACCACTCTGGAAAAGATTGATTGCTTGATTGGCTGAGGGAACAACCAAAAGCAAGCAATAACTTTAAGTCTGAACTATCATTGTTTCTAACACAGCAAAACCAGTCTCCTAATTTCAGGTGAGGGAAGAGGCCCTAATAGTGCTTCTCAAACTCACCTGGGGTACTGGTGAACATATTCACCTGGGGTTCTTGTTAAAATGTAGATTCTGATCTAGCAGATTGCTGCTGATCTAAAAGAATCACTTAATTTTTTAAAAATTATTTTAAAGATGTGGGGTAAAATTCAGGATTAGGTATACAAATGTTCATTATGCAGATACCCTTGTTGATGAGACATGTCCCCACCCTCCCCTGGCAGTTTCTCACTGCTACCAATCCCTACCCCCACCCACCCCTGGCAGTTTCCTACTACTATCAATCCCGCCTCCACCCTCCCCTGGCAGTTTCTCACTACTGCCAATCCCTTTCTTATAGTATTACGGTAGTTGTTCAAGGTCCGCTTATGGGTGAGAACATGATACTCGGTTCTTTGTTTCTTTGATAGATCACCCATTATTATAACCTGTAAGTCCATCCAAGTTGCTGTGAAGTTCATAATTTTTGTCCTTCCTTATGACTGTGTAATATTCTATTGTGTATATGTACCACATTTTTAAAAAGACCGTTTTTTAAGGGGCAAAGACCTAAAGGTAAGTTTCAAATATTAATACATCAAGGGTGTACAAAATTGCTAATCTTCACATAGTTGAAGCAATTTTCAAATGCAGATAGAAAAGGGATTTCCAATATTTTCAAATTTTTCATAAAAGAAAATTTGCATTACTTCGATGTTTAAAAAATACACTAGAACAAATCAGAGCAGTTAGTGGACATAACCTGGAGCCTGTATATACAAGTAGGAAACACACCAAAACCTCAAAACAAATAAACTCCAGAAATTCATATATATTTTACATGGAAAATGTAATCAACAATTAAACTATAATAAAATATATAACTAAAATATATAATGTGGTACATATACACAATGGAATATTATGCAGTCAGAAAGGACAAATATATGGACTTTGCAGCAACTTGGATGGATTTGGAGTCGATCATACTCAGTGATTTATCCCAGAAACAAAGAACTGAGTTCCATATGTTCTCACTCATAAGGTGACCTTGAACCATTATAATACTATAAGAAAGCGATTGGCAGTAGTGGAAAACTGCCAGGGGAGGTGGGGGCAGGACTGGCAGTTGAGGGAAACTGCTGGGGGAGGGAGGGGCATACCTCATCAACAAGGGTACCTGCATGATCGGTGTTTATATACCTAACCTTTAATTGTACCCCACATCTTTATAATAAATAAACTTTTTAAGAAGAAAAATGTAATCAACAATTAAACTATAATAAAATATATAATTAAAATATATAGTCATAATAAAATATATAATAGCATATTATAAAATATAAAATTGATCAAATATAAAAATATTAAACATTTATTTAAAAATATTGAAACAGCCAGGCACGGTGGCTCAAGTCTGCAATCCCAGCACTTTTAGAGGCCAAGGCGAGACGATTGCCTGAGCCCAGGGGTTCAAGACCAAGCCCGGACAACTGGGTGAGACCTTGTCTCTACAATAAATCAAAAAAATTAGCTAGGCATGGTAGCACGTGCCTGTAGTTCCAGTTACTTGGAATGCTGAGGCGGAAGGATTGCTTGAACCTAGCAGGTCAACACTGGGGTGGCCGTGAGCGTGCCACTGCACTCCTGCCTGGGAGACAGAATGAGACTCAGACTCAAAAAAAAAAAAAAAAAAAAAGAAACAATTAGCCATAATTTTGCACTCAATATGCTAGCTGATATATATATATATATATATCAGCTATATTATATATATCAGATATATATATAATATATATATATTATATATATATCAGCTATATTATATATATCAGATATATATATATCAGCTAGCATATTGAGTGCAAAATTATGTATGTGTGTGTGTATATATATATATATATATATATATATATATATATATAAAGCTAGTTAGGCTGTGGGAAAATATGTACATTGGTAGATTTCTGGTTGCAATATAAATAAACATGATTATTTTGTAGGATAATCTAGTAATTGTTTAAAACCACAGAAAGAGTTTATGACCAAAACACCTTCTTATGCTAAGCTGTTTATAGTACACAAGAATTTATCCTGAGAAAACAATTCACATAAGAAAAAGTTGGCTAGAGTCAATTATTAACAAATATTTATCAAATACCTACTCTAGTCTATGCTTCAGGCATTGCTGTAGGTATTGGGCATATATTGGTGAGTGAAAAAGTGAAGATCTCTGTCTAGTGAGGGGAACCAGGCAATAAATAAAAAAATATATCAAGGAAATTTCATAGTATGTTAAAGGTGATTGGTGTTATATGGGAAAAAAGAATGCAGAGAAGGGTGAATAGGATGAGAATTCAAGAGGATGGGGTAGTTGGGTACGGTGGCTCATACCTGTAGTCCCAGCTTCTCAGGAGGCTGGGGCAGGAGGATTGCTTGAGCCCAGGAGTTTGAGACTGCAGTGAGCTATGATCACACCACTGTACTCCAGCTTGAGCAATAGATCAGATCCTATTTCTTAAAAGAAATAAGATGGGTGGGTAGGAAGGGATGGGCAGGGATCATCTCAGATTTTTACTCAGTATGTAGCATGGAGTCATTGTAGGATCTCAATCAGAGGAGGAGCAATGATGATTAAAGGATTGAAAAAATAAGAACAACTTACAATGTTCTTAAAAACCACTTACAATGTTCAACAATAGAGGAAGAGCTTAAGAATTTGAAATCAGTAGACTCCATGGAAGAATATAAAGTCTCTATTCACAATAAAACATAATAATAAAAATATTTATATATTAAAATCAGGGGACATGGGAAAGATAAAACAAAATTGAATATAATTTTTTTGGGGGGGTGTGGGGTTGGAGTCTCACTCTGTCACCCAGGCTGAAATGCAGGGGCAAGTTCACGATCACCCCAGCATTGACCTGCTGGGCAATCCTTCCACTTCAGCCTTCTAAGTAGCAGGAACTACAGGCGCGCACTGCCACACCCAACTAATTTTTGATTTTTATTGTAGAGATGAGGTCTCGCCAAGTTGCCCAGGCTGGTCTCAACTTCGTGAGCTCAGGCAATTCATTCACATCAGCTTACCAAAGTGCTGGGATTATAGACTGAGCCACTGTGCCTGGCCAAATATAATATTTGATTATCACCATACATGTAGTAGGGGTAAACTTACCCAGTCAAGTGGCAAAATAAAGAAAATTCCAACATTCTTTATATAGACTAAAGGCCGATACATTCAGGTCAAATACACAACAAAATCAAATCTTTCTTAAGGTCTTCAGGGTCGTTTCTCCTTGGACTTTTTGTTTTCCGCATTTGTATTTTGCAGTGATAGGTGATTTAAGGTTTCTTCTAACTAAAAATCTATGTTCCCTTGGTACTTTTACAGTTAATTTAGGTGCAAGCCTCTGATCTCTATTGCTGTGACACCCACAGCAGACTCAAACACATCAGTAGAGGCAGAAAGAAGAGCTACAGGTATATAGAATTAACAACAAACTTCAAATATAGCTGTTTCTCCTCCCATTTGTTAGGTAAAAATTGCAGCAGAAGTCACCAAGGTCAACATCTTCTCTGTTTTGTTCTCTAAGAACAACTTCTTTATATATTCATGCAAAACCTTTGACCTCTAAGAAACCAACAGTCTTCATAATTATGTCTCAAAAACAACTCTTTATATGGTATCCACCGTATAATGGATTCAGAGACATGAATAAAGCATCTAAATTTTCAAGTATTTCCTTTTAAATTAATTTCTGAAAGAAAAATGTCTTGTAAGGAAAGGAGGAGTTTGTTTTTTTTTTTTTAAGGCATGCAGCTCTTGCATAGAAGGATATAGTTTTTATGGCCTGTCTTGTTAAAAATGTTCTAGTACTCATCTGATGCACACTTATTTATGGATTTTAGACTAAAAGCTCTTTTTTGCTGGTTTTCTTCACGAGCACTTATCTCGGCATCCTCATTAGGTGATTTTTTTTTCTTTTCTTTTTTGTTGAGGCCTAGCCATGCCCTTGGTACTCTCTTTTGTTCCATGCTGCAAAAGGAATGGTTTTAAAGGCTCCCTCTCCACCAGTCCCACCTTTTTTTTTTTCTTTGTAATTAGCCTTATTTGAGGACCAGAAAGGCAAAAGACTGGAAAAAAATACAAAAACTGTTGAACAAAAGATACGATGTTCTTTCCCCAACCATATGCTGTGCAGCTCATGTACAACCTGGGTCAGATGACTTGCATATATGCCTTTAAAATGAAAAGAAAAAGAAAAATAAAGAAGCAGCACTGACTTACACAGCAGCTGCATTGGTATAAACAGGCTCGGAGTAAATGTCACTGTGAAAGGAGAATAATACATTTTATCTTTATTGCAAAAGTAATTCACTTTAAAACCAAAGAACACGATGAAACTAGGTACCTGATGACAATGCTTGCAGATAGCTATTTGAAATATCTTGATATTCATTTGCTTTAATTGGAATTAGAGAAGCAATTTTCTTTTTTCAGACTCATATGCTTTGTCAATGCAGCCACACACACTTGATATTGTTTAGTTCTTTCCTTTAAAATGGGCTCATTAGAATGGCTTTGATGCAGTGATGATTAATGAAATATTATTTTTGCCTCTCTCTTCTTAGTTCAATAGTTAAAAGGCTATTTCTAAGAAAAGGGTCTAGAAATTTATATTATCCTTGTCTCTAGAAATAAAATTCTGGCTTTCAAAATATTGAAATTCATAAATACCAGTTGGACTACTGAGCCTAGAATAGTGTTCCTCACTATTTTGTATCAATACAATTTCATGAAAATAGTCATCAAAGACAGCTTTAATGAGGCAAATGCTACAAAGATTAAGGATTACAGAGATAGAGTTGTCAAGAAACCAACTTCAGTCTTCTTCCCTGCCAGAACCCATGAAGAAAATGTTTTAAGTTTATCAGAATATGAGCTTCATTTATTGTTTATTTGTTTTCCATGTTAATTAGGCAAGTATGAGTCAATGACCCAGGAGGAAACATAGGGCGTAGCAAACTGGGTAATGTAAAGAAAGTTCAATAAACGGACTATCAACAAAGTTGTGAAAGGGTTTTAGAAAAACCAGTAAAAGGCAGTGTTGGGAGTTATTACCAATCCTAGGCCTGAAGAGGTTAAAAAAAAAAAAAACACCATTACTGAATCCAGAGAGGTAGCTAAATGAAATAAATTATGGCATTTGGAAGAGACTTACAGACGACCCATATGATCTGGCAATGCTAGAGGAACACCCTTCTTTCTTCCTGCCCTCTGATTTTCTGCAGACGCCCCCATTAGGCAAACCTAGACGGAAACCAAAGAGCAACGAACACTGCTGATGCCATCCATATAGATCAACCTGCCAGGCACAGAGTAGGTGGAGAGGGAATCAGGAGGAACAAATAGAAGTTATCAATTTTTTTAAAGTAGTAGATAAATACCTTTTACATAAAATTAATTCAATGAAATTATTTCAGAAAAAAAAACTCTGAACAGGGAGTTTGTGTCCTCTTAATGATGACAATGAATCAAAGAGCTCAAGATACCTAAAAATGTTAATGCCTCCTTCTGCCCTCATTGGGTAGAAAGTGATTAATGGATCTAGTCATTTCACTCAGGGAGTGTTTATTGAGTACTTAACATATGCAAGGCACCATTCAAGAACTTTGAGATACCCAAAGGTAAATCAAGTAAGAGTGACTGCCATCACTAGCTAGCATATATCTCTGGTCTTCCCTGTCCTGCATCCCTTTCTGCATTTTTCTGTAGCCCATGGTCAACTATAGGATTGGCACGTGATTCAGGCCTGCCAATCAGTTTGCTACTTTCTCCAGGCCAAAGGCTCAGGACAAAGTACCTAAGATAGACCAATAATACTTTTATTTGAAATTTTCCTTCCATATTTATTTAAAAAACAGAGATACTCTTTCAAAAGGAATTTTTTCAGTGAAAACGCTGAAGTCAAGATGAGAAAGTCAGAGCTGAGAAGGAAACAAAAAACTGAAGCTCAGGCCCAGCCATGCCTAACACTTATCAGACTTCCCAGTGTTCTGAGACAATCAATGATCTTGCTTTATAGGCTATGATTTTTTTTTTTTTTTTTTTTTGAGAAAGCAGGATTTATTGAGTGGACAGAAAAGCTCCCACAGTGGGAGGGGACTCAAGGGGGTTGCCCTGCACAGGCTATTATTTTATTTCTTACAACCAGATAAACCTTGACTAATGCATTATTCCCAAGAAGTTTGTATAAAATATAAAGTTATAAATGAGTTTTTAAAAATATAGAGTTCAAGGAGGCTAGGATTACTTATAGAAGTAACTACCTGAACAATCAAGGTAATTAAGATGCCGTTTGAACTATGCCCTAAAAATCACAGATAAAATTGTGAACATATTGACCATTGAGGAGAGAGGGCACAGAGAGGGGAGGCAGATGTGGTATCTGCATATTTGTATTGCAAAGAAAAAGGTGAATGATATGGTGGGGATCATATAACCTATTACTAGTGAGAACAAAAACATTTAAACAATGTATATGACTCCAAGATATACAGAAAATTATTTTTCAGTGGTTGAATTTTGACAGTAGGACTACAGTTTTGTTTTTCATTGTGATTTTCTATTTTTCAGATTGCGTTTTGGGATATGGAGAAAGCAGAATTTTTTTAAAAAGTTAAAAAAAAAAAGCCAAAGTCTACCAAAAAAGGGGAAGGAGAGGTCACAATGAATAAGTTTTACAAAAGTTAATACTTAAGTACATTTAGTTTTGGATTGTTTAAAAATTGATGATGCAGTAATTGATCAACAACAGTCTTTCATTTCATGCCCACAAATTCAAGGGTAGAATTTGCTCAGGCCACTGAGTTCTAGGCTTCATGCCACTTACTATTCTTACAGGTTGTCTAAGATCAATGTATTTGTCAGAGAACTTGTTACGACACATTTTTTACCACTCTAGGACACTAGTTTTAGTACACAGTTTGATCAAAGAATGCCAGAAACTCGCGCAACATAATGGCATGACCCTTAAAAAAAAAATCAAAACCTGAAAAATTCAAGCAGATTATATGGTGGGACTGCATCAAAAACCAGGAAGAATCTGAGCATTTCCTTTACGTGAGGGAGATATTGATTTTATTTGTGTAAAACTAAGCAGGGCTAAAGGCAAACATAGCAACTTCTATCCATTTGAGCAAAGTAAAAACAAAATGTTTTTTAAATTAATTAAGGAGTTGAAAGGCTATGCCTAGTTTAGACCCAGGAGGAGTGGACAATCTTCTTTTCTCTGTCACTCTCCCAGAATATAGAAAAAGCCTCCAGCACATTTTAGGCTGTTATAGACACCATTATCTTACCAGTTAACTTAAACAGGTTTATAATCAGAATTTGGAACATAAATTCTTGGTATCCTTCCTACCCAGCCAGCTATAATCTTCTCAATAGTCTTCTTTTCCCTCTAGTTCTGTGTAGCATTTATTAGCTTTAAAGGACGAAGTAGTTTGGGAAGGCAGAAAGAGAAGGATTTAGAGCCTTCAGAATATGAAATTTAAAACTATTTTATGTGACATCACAAACATACTTTGTCTAGGTTAACCTTTAGATTTACTACTGGGGTCAGATATTGCTTGTTTTGTCATTAGGGCTTCTTTATATGGGTCCAAAATGAAATGTAATTTGTATATATTCCTTTTACAGAATTTCTAAGCACATATTAGATTAAACAGGCATATATGAACCTACTCTTTAATTCATAGAATTTACTTATTTCAAATTTTGGAGTGAGATGAACGGTTACCTTTGCTATTAAGAAAAACTCATGATAATTTTAAGAACCATGCTACTGTATGAATAAAATAAAATTAATGGAAAAAAATAGTGTCTAGAAACAAATCCAGGTAATATTCAGGAACTTAGTGGCATTTTAAGTAAGCAAGGAAAGGACAAATTATTCAATAAATAGCTTTGAAACAATGTTATACATATGGAAAAATAATAATATTATGACTTTACTTCAAATTATCCACAAAACAAGTTTCAGGTAAATAAATATTGAAACCCATTTTTTGAACTGTAAATGTTCTAGAAGACAATATAATAAGATAATTTTATAATCTTACTATGGAGGAAATCATTAAAAAGTTTGCCAAAAAGCATAGAAATCAAAAAGTGAAACTTTAAGACTTGACTGCATAAAATTTCATTGCATTTATAAATTGAAAGACATCATAAACAAAAATATGTTGTTTATATATCCATAGATTGGAATAAAATATTTTGAACACGTGTCTCAAAGGGCTAATAAGCTTAATACATAAATTGTTCTTGCAAATCAAAATGAGAAAAGCAAACAACCCAATTTTAAAAGATCTTAGAAAAGATAAAAGTCATTGTTAAACTCAGATACAGATGTTTAATCCCACTAATAAAGACATACTCAGTAAAGTATAGGTTCTAAAAATTTAGAAGCTTAATAACAGAGTATTAGCAAGGATGCAGGGAAATAGACAATGCAATTAAGTATTGGTAAAAGTGTAAATTGAAATAGCCTTTAGGAAAAGACATTATAACAGTATCAATATGCCAAATCCACATATTCAATTACTTAGTAATCTCACTGTGATGAATGTATCCTACAGAGATACTAACATGAGTGTGCAAACATATCTATAAAATATTGAACCTTGTTTAAAATAGCAGAAAAAAGTACTAAACTATATAGTTTATAATAGGATACTAAAAAATAAATTATAATGTATCTGTGTGTTTCAGCCATCTGTTGCTATCTAATAAACCACTCTATAATATATGACTTAATATAATTCATTACTTCTCACAATTCTGTGTGTTAGGAATATAAGCAGTTCTTCCTCCCTGTGTGATATTGACTGTAGCCAGTCACATGCTACAACAACTGGTGACTGGCCCAGACTGGAAGTCCCAAAAACCTTCACTTGTGTCTGGTGCCTCTATCTCTTCACTTTGCTAGTTGGGCCTTCACACATCACCTCACAGTAGTCACTTTTTACATGGCGGATGGTGTTCCAGAGAGAGCACTCCAAGAAGGTAAACCCCAGTATAGAAGTTCTTATCAAGTGTTTGCTGCCCTTGGTCAATGCAAGTCACATGGCCAACCGTGTCAGTGTGGGGACTATGCAAGTCTTGGATGCCAGAGTGTGGCTCTTTAAGGACTACTAATGTAACAATCTCTTAAACAAGCAATAGAAAATAGCACAGCCTCTTTTGGGGTAGTTGTTCTATTTATTAGTACACACATCACAAGTGTTCACAATATCAATGCATTCTCGTTGGCATGCTAGACAGAGGCATTATTTTTGAAGATCTTTTAAAAATATTTGGACTCTTGTTCCCTCTTCACACTCATTTTTAAATTGATCTGATGAGGTCCACCATGTCTGTAATGTCAATACAAGAAAAAATACATAGAGGAGAAGTAAAATAACACAAAAGAAATTAACTTGAGAAAAACAAAATTCATATCATTGGCTTCACGAGAAGCAAAAACATAAATTTGCTTTTTTTTAATTTTTATTTTATTTATTTATTTAATTTTTTTAAGTTGGAGTCTCACTCTGTCGCACAGACTGGAGTGCAGTGGCCGCACCCGGCCACCGCAGCCTCGACCTACTGGGCTCCAGCGATCCTTCCACCTCAGCCTTCCGAGTAGCCGGAATTACAGGTGGGCACTACCACGCCCAGCTAATTTTTTGATTTATTGTAGAGATGAGGTCTCGCCTGCCCAGGCGGGTCTTGAACCTGCGGGCTCAGGCAATTCACTCACCTCAGCCTCTCAAAGGCGCGGGTTACAGGCTGAGCCACCGAGCCCGGCTAAAAAACACGACTTTGTAGCAGGATTATACAGGTTTCAACTGAGAGGTCATTTAATGAGTCATTTTAATATTTTTTGATAAAGAGAAAATTATCCAAGATGTATTTTTTAAGTGAAAAAAAGCAGAGTACTAAGGAAGGCGATAGCTAAACAAAATAGTACAGGCTCTTGCATTATAGCAGGTTCATCTTCCACAATGACTTTTAAAACAGTTTTGAGGCTTAGCTTGGTGGCTCAGCCTATAATCCCAGCACTTTGGGAGGCCGAGGCGAGTGGATTGCCTGAGCTCCAGGGTTCGAGACCGGCCCGGGCAACTTGGCAAGACCTCGTCTCTACAATAAATCAAAAATTAGCCGGGCAGGGTAGCCCGCGCCCATAGTTCTGGCTACTCGGTAGCCTGAGGCGAAAGATCGCCAGAGCCCAGCAGGTCAACTCTGGGGTGGTGGTGAGTGTGCCACTGCACCCCAGCTTGGGCGACAGAGTGAGATTCCAACTCAAAAAAAAAAAAAAAAAAAAGTTTTGAAGCATGAAGTGTTACTTTCATAATTTATCTCCTTTCTGAAAGCGAGTTGTCCTAAGTAAAATGCAAGTATGATTTTGGTAGTAATTGAAATTTTCTTTGTCCCTCCCCCCAACAAAAAAAAGTCTGCAAGATGAACTTTTAATTTCCCTCCCCGTGTTGACTGGATAGTAACTAGAATGGGATAAAGATGACGATGATGATGAAAATAGTGCTTAGGTTTATGTCAAGGTCTGTACCAAGCATATCTCCTGTAAAACCACCTTCTATACCATTATCTGCATTTTGCAATCAAGAAAACTGACACCTTACCTCACGTAACCAGTATTGTGGAAACTGAAATTTGATCTCATGCAGTCCTGGTCCAGTTTTTTGTATAGTGCTTCTTCATGGGAATGATGATAGATGGTCTTTGTGTATATACAAATATCCTTAAAGAATCAGAAGCCTTGTCTTTAATACAAATCAAGAAGGTGAAAATTAAAAGTGTTCACTAAGCCGGGCTCGGTGGCTCAGCCTGTAATCCCGTGCTTTAGGAGGCCGAGGTGAGTGGATTGCCTGAGCCTGCGGGTTCGAGATCCGCCTGGGCAACTTGGCGAGACCTCATCTCTACAATAAATCAAAAAATCAGCCGTGCGTGGTAGCACATGCCTGTAATTCCGGCTACTCGGAAGGCTGAGGCGGAAGGGTCGCCGGAGCCCAGCGGGTTGAGGTTGCGGTGGCCGGGAGAGGCCACTGCACTCCAGTCTGGGCGACAGAGACTCCAAATAAAAAAAAAAAGTGTTCACTATTTAAAAACCATTTTCCATTATCATTTGGGGTACAGCTAGCTGAGATTCAGTGTTCATTTACTTTTGTGACCTTGGTTTCGGCATCACAGAGGTAGTCGAAGTTGTCCAGGGTGCTTCTAGTACCACATCTCAGTCTCTCTGTGCCATATAATTCTCTGTGCTGGGCAGAAACTGATCTACCAATACTCTAATGCTGAAATGAGAGAGCTCAAACAACAGCTGATTGCACACCATGAGATCTACTAAAATCTGACAGCAGGTGTATTCACCAATTTTGACCATAATGATGGCAATAAGGAGACTTTCTGTTAAAGAGACAAGAGAAAAGATATCTGGCACCAAGCACTGGGAAAAAAGCAAGACAGTTTTAAACAAGTACCACATGTGGTGACTCATTAGATGTTGAGAGCTAATAAGAGGCTGAAGATTTTTAGCTTAGCACTGATGCTGTGGACAGCAGGATATCCTAACATCTAGAAATTGAGAATGAATCAGAAGGTGGTGATAAATCCTGTGCTGATGCCTGGTGTGCAGAACTGTTATATTTTTAGGATAAAAGCAAAGACTTAAAAATCTAAGAGAGTGCCAGAGGGAAGCAAATATATTGAGAGATCTGCACATTTGCAATTCATTCATCCACTAAGCAATTACTATATGATGGGTAGCATTCTAGGTGTCAGGATACAGAAGAAAAAAAAAAGACATGGCCCCTTTCTGATGAAGCAGATAGTTCAACAGAAAATAAACAATGAGCCACATAATGTGTATAAT
The DNA here is from genome assembly GCF_000164805.1 of Carlito syrichta. Lineage (NCBI taxonomy): Eukaryota > Metazoa > Chordata > Mammalia > Primates > Tarsiidae > Carlito > Carlito syrichta. The sequence continues at coordinate 13,805 of NW_007258069.1, read as the reverse complement.
GTATAATGGGTGTTATGACACTAGCAATGTAGGATATCATGGAGGCCATTGTCTAGAGAAGTGAAGAAGTTCCAGTGGTGTAGACCCAGGTCAAGGACAAGGAATAACACAAAGAGGGGGTCAGGGAGGAACCCAATAAGTAGAGAAATCGGATGTAAGGAGGTCAGAGATGGCAGGAACTGGGCATCATTTGTGGTGAGAAATGGGGAGATGGGGAGGTGAACAGGGGCCAGATGTTAATGTTTGATACAAAAGCATTTTTATTTTTATAGACGTGAAAGTTGTTTTAATTGCCACTGATCTTTATAAGCAACCAGCAAACCAATATTTATATTTGAGAAACTACTCTGTGCCACGCAGTGAATAAGACAAAAATCTCTCCTCAAGGAGCTTATCCATTAGTGGATATTTAAAAAGCCGTAAAAAATACAAATAAATACCTACCAAATGCTAGGAAGAAGATGAACTAGAGAGCCAAGAAGGGTGATGAGTAAAAGCATAGGGACAGTTGAACTAGGGTAGTCAAGAATAACCTCTCCTGTGGAGGAAATATTTGAATCGAGGTTTGAACGAATGAGAGAAGGAAGCATGTGAAGGTCTCGGGAGAGCATTCCAACAAGAAGGAACCTCCAAGGGCAAACACCTTGAGGCAGGAGCAAGGCAAGTGTGTGTTCAAGACCCAGAAATTAGGCCAATGTGGCCAGAGAGTGAATGATGGGAGGAATAGAGGAGATGGTGTCAAAGAGTTGAGTAGAACCTTGGGAGAAGAGCAACCAAACATCTCATTTGCCCAAGATACTCCCAGTTACCGCTGTTTAGCCCAGTTTAATTATTCATAATGTCCCCCACTACTCTCAAAAGCTTATAGGGCACGGCAAGAAGCTTAGATTTTCCATTCTGATGAAAGCCACTGGGGGTTTTAAGCAAGGGAGTGACTTGATCTGAATCACTCCTTCGAAAAGTTGCTTTGACTACAACTTGAAGATGCTTTATAAGCAGGGAAGGAAAAAGCTGAGCGCTCACACTTTCTTGAATTCTGTTTGGGGCACAGATGCCCAAAGAACTTTTTGGATTTCTCACAGTACTTCAGAATCTTGGAATTTAGAAATAAATTTAGAGTTTATGTGCTCTGTTCTCCTATATATAATGTAAAAATGCATCCTACAATCGATGTCTACAACTGGCTTTAATGAAACTGAAGTCCAAGTCAGATTTTAAAGGGAAGACTTCCGTTGGATAAAGAGACACAGACTTGCGGTAAAAAGAGCACAGCCTTCAGAGCAAGGCAAAGTCAGATGTGAGCCCTGAGTTGTTATGAGCTTTATGACCCCAGCAAATTACTTAACTACTCTGAGTCTTCTATTTGTCATTTGCAAAATCTGACACACAAAAGGAAAGTTTTATACAGTTTCATAATAAAGAAAGAAAAAATTATTGAAGGCCTCCAGCAATCACTACAACAGTGAGTTTCAGTCCAAGTAAATATTTTTGTCCTAAAAAATCTGCACATGTCTGACTGTCCCTGAGATATACATTCACGTGGTCTCCTTCACTCATGCAAATAGAAAAGGGTCACCTAAATCTATGTGATTTACCACTGGTGCTGAGGCCAGAAGCATAAATACTCATCGACATCTAAAAGTGATTGTGCTTTTTATTGAGTTGTCTGCCTGTTGGTGTGTAAGAATGTACGGGCAGCCAATAGACATGCAAAAAGTGCTCAACCTCACTAATCATCAGAGAAATGCAAATCAAAACCACACTGATATACCACCTAACCCCAGTGAGAATAGCCATCATTAATAAAACAGCAACAGATGCTGGCAAGGATGCAGAGAAAAGGGAACACTTCTACACTGCTGGTGGGATTGCAAACTAATTCAACCTTTATGGAAAACAGCGTGGTGATAGAAATTGGCCTTCCATGTGACCCAGCAATACCCCTACTGGAAATATGCCTGAAGGAACTCAAATCATTCTACAAAAAAGGTACCTGCACATGCATGTTTATTGCAGCACTATTCACAATAGCAAAAACATGGAACCAACTACGTTGCCCATCGAACCTGGACTGGGTTAAAAAATGTGATACACAGTCATGATGGAATATTATGCAGCCATAAAGAAGGACAAACATATGGATTTTGCAGCAACTTGGATGGATTTAGAGTCTATAATACTCAGTGATCTCATACCTAATCCTGAATTGTGCCCTACATCTTTTTAAAAAATACTCAGTTATCTATCACAGAAATAAAGAACAGAGCTCCATATGTTCTCACTCGTAAGTGGACCCCTAACATTGACCATAATACAGTAAGAAAGGGATTGGTAGTAGTGGGATACTGCCGGAGTGGGGACAGGAACACAATATCAATAAGGGTGCCTGATCTCAAACCAGGCAAAGAGGGGACAAAAGGAAGGACCAAACTTCACCTGTACGATGTCCACTTGTATTGTAAACCTAATCCTGAATTGTAATCCACATCTTTAAAATAAAATATATTTTAAAAAATCTGAAAGGGCCTCCATTCTCAGACAACTCAATGAGTAATTGTACTAGCTCTAGAAAGCCATCATAAAGATATCAAAGACATTTGTATTTGTCTCCTAGAGCTGCCATATAAAGTACTACAAACTGAACGTTAAACAACATACATTTATTGTCCCATGGTTTTGGAGGCTAGAAGTTCAAGATCAAGGCATTGACAGAGCTTGATTCCTTCTGAAGGCTGTGAAAGAGAATCTGCTCCAGGTCTCTCTCCTCACTTTTTTGGTTTGCTGATGATCTTTGGCATCCCTTGGTTTATAAATGCATCGCCACAAACTCTGTTTCTATGTTCACATGATGTTCTCCTGTGTGTGTATCTTTCAGGGGCATTCTTTTCAAAAGGACATCAGTCTTGTTGAATTGAGGCTCACCCTACTCCCTATGATCTCATCTTCGCTTCACAAATTACATTTGCAATAACTTTATTTTCAAATAAGGTCATTTAAGTACTGGAGATTAGAACTTTAATATATGAATTTGGGGGTGGGAGGACTCAATTCAATCCATAGTAACAATGAAATAATTATCCTCATTTTCCATTTATTTATGCCCCCTGCTCCCCAAAAAAGTTTCTATTTAAAATTTTTCTAGTTGTGTGTGTGTGTGTGTGTGTGTGTGTGTGTGTGTGTGTGTGTGTGTGACTCTTTTCAGAGTTACTTAGGACTTTTTGTTTTAAAACAATATTTCCTTGGAAGATACTCTGCCTTGTTAAAAAATATACAGCATTATAAAAAGGGATTAAAAATGGAGACAAATCTGATGCAGACCTCCCTTCAGGCCCAGCACTGCCACCACTTGTTCTCAAAGTTGACATTTGAGTCTCGAGGGTAATCACAAACTCGGAATTCATTCTGAAAATCTCTGCTGCCCGGTTGGAACAACTGTTAGTGTTTATATGGCACATGGTATGATGAAGATTACATTTATTTTAGATTAGTCTTGGGGCTGGCATTGTTGTTCTTAAAGTCTGAAGATGAAATTACAAATTTAAAGAGTTCCTCTTAGTGGCAAAGCCCGCTGTTTGCCATAGCAGATGCTATCAGCATTCTGCCCATAGTCTGTAGGCGCTTGTCCTACTGAAAGCACCTGTGACTCCCTGCCAGAAGGCTTTCTAGAGGCCTGCATGTAGCACAGACTGGTAGGGCTGAGGGCTTAACACCACTGGGAGCACCCCTCAGCCAATTGTAGATGGGAGATGGCAGATGAACGCTCCAGCTTCTTTGCAACTTGGCTGAGAAATATCTGCACCGTTTTCCAGTAACTAAGAAATGTCTATGCTGACTCGCAGGGTTCCCAGCTGCATTAAACTTCAGTTAGCCATTCTCGCAACTTGATTTATAATGCACTCTCTTTTTTTTTTTTAGCTGTCTTCCCTTCATTCTCTCACTTCCCTACTTCCCCAGCATTTCCTGATTTCATCTAAATAAACTGCTTATATAGTTGACCCTTGAGCAACACAGGTTTAAACTAGTGGGTCCATGTATGACAGACTTTTTTTTTTTTTTTTTTTTTTTTTTTTTTTTTAGTTTATTCTTTATTATCACACAGGACAGACTTTTTTCAATACATATACTGGAAATCTTTTTGGAGATTTCAGACAAAAGAACTGCTGATACAGTTTGGATGTTTGCTCCCTCTAAATCTCATGCTCAAATGTGGTCCCCAGTGTTGGAGGTGGGAACAAGCGGGAGGTGTTTGGGTCATGGGAGCAGTTCCCTCATGAATGGTTTGGTGCCATCCTCACAGTGGTGGGTGAGTTCTTGCTTTATTAGTTCACTGGCTGTTTAAAAGAGCACCGTCCCCCATTCTCTCTTGCTTCCTCTCTCACCATGTAACACACCAGCTCCTGTTCACCTTCTGCCATGATTATGAGCTTGCTGAGCCTCACCAGAAGCAGATGCCAGGACTATGTTTCTTGTACAGTCTGTAGAAGCGTAAGCCAAAATAAGCCTCTTTTATTTATAAATTAACCATCATCTTATATTCCTTTATAAAAAAAGATTGTATAACCTAGACATGTTAAAAATTTTAAGAAAAAGTCAGGTATGCCATGAATGCATAAAATATATGTAGATATTAGTCTATTCGGTCATTTGCTACCATAAACTAAACACAAATCTACTATTAAAAATTATCAAAACTTTACATTACAGAAAAGTTGGATTACTAGATATGTACCATAGATTGAGTTGCCCACTATTTCAAAATAAGTGGATACAGTATAAACATCATTGTTAAAAAATAAAAAAACAAAGAAAAGAAAATTCGTGGAGCCAGTGTTGCAGTTATTTCGGCAGGTGTGAAATGCTTAACACTTTTTGTGAAATACCTTATCTCATATTGAAGATGCACCCTTTATCTGGATGAAGGATTGCTTTAAAAAGGCATACCTGGAGACTATTATCATCATATGACAGTTTAAAGCAAAAAGAAGGTGAAAGATCTAAAGCTAAAGAATTAAATGTCAGCAATGGATGATCTGATCATTTTAAAAAGAGATGTGGCTTAAAAATGTCAAGATATCAGGAAAAGCAGCTTCTGCCGACAAAGAGGCAGCAGAAAATTTCCCAGACTAAAGGCCATTGAGAAAATTATTGAAGAAAAAGGATATCTGATTGAATAGGTTTTTATTTTTATTCTATTTTTTTTAAGTTGGAATCTCACTTCATTGCCCAGACTGGAGTGCAGTGGCACGCTCACGGCCACTCACGGCCACCCCAGCATCAACCTACTGGGCTCCGGCGATCTTTTTGCCTCAGCCTTCCAAGTAGCCAAAGCTACAGGAGTGTGCTACCATGCCTGGCTAATTTTTTATTTATTGTAGAGACAGGGTCTTGCCAAGTTTCCTGGGCTGGTCTCGAACCCACGGACTCAGGCAATCCACTTGCCTTGGCCTCCCAAAGGGCTGGGATTACAGGCTGAGCCACCGAGCCCTGCCAGGTTTTTAATGCAGATTAAAGTACCCTATTCTGGGGAGTGGGGAGGAATGCCACAAAAAAATCTATTAGTAAGGAAGAGAAGCAAACACCAGGATTGAAGGTGAGAAAGAGCAGGCTAACTCTAGTGTTTTGTGCAAATGCTACCAGGTTTATTATCAGGACTGCCCCTATCTATAAAGTTGCTAACTACAAAGTGCTGGAGTGAAAAGATAAACACCAGTTTCCAGTCTTTTGACTGGATAACAAGAAGGCCTGGACAATGTGAACTCTTTTTCTGGATTGATTCTATCAATGCTTTGTCCCTGAACCCAAGAAGTATCTTGGCAGTAAGGGACTGCTTTTTAAAGTCTTTTGATATTGGCCAGTGCCCTGGTCACTCAGAACTCCATAAATTCGATACCAAAGGCATCAAAGTGTTCTACTCGCCCCCAAACACAATGTCTCTTATAAATCAGCTTCTGATCAGGAGGTCATAAGGACCTTTAAAGCTCATTAGATGGTACTCTGTGGAAAGGATCATCAACACTATTAAAGAGAACTCCAATACAATGAACAAAAGAACATCATGAAAATCTGGAAGGATTATACCATAGAAGATGCCATCATTGTTATAGAAAAAGCTATGAAAGCCATCAATCTTGAAACTATAAATTCCTGCTGGAGAAAACTGTGTCCAGATGTTGTACATTACTTTACAGGATTTATGACAGAATCACTCATGGAAATCATGAGAGAGATTGCAGATAAGGCAAAAGGGTAGGGGATGAGGAGTTTCAAGATATGGATCTTGGAGAAATTCAAGAGGTAGCAGACACAGCACTGGAAGAATTAATAAAAGATGACTTGATGGAGATAAATGTTTCCAAACCAATGCTAGACAATAGTGAATACTTTTTTAAAAAGCCAGAAAACAAATTGACATTAGATGATCTGGCAGAAGGGTTTTAATTATTCAAGATGGCTTTTGGCATCTTTTATGACATGGCCCTTTCTATGGTACAGGCATTGAAATGAAAGCAAATGGTAAGGAAGGATTGGTATTATATAGAAGGATTTCTAGAGTAATAAAAAAGCAAAAAAGTCAGATAGAATTATGATGTATGTCCATAAAGTTACACTGAATGTGGCTGCCTCTCTTGCCTCCCCTTTTATCTACTCCGTCTCTGCCATCCCTGAGGCATCAAGATCAACTCCTCCTCTTCCTCCTCTGCCTACTAAATGTGAAAACAATGGGGATGAGGAATTTGGGGTTGGTCTGCTTCCGCTTAATGAATATAAATATATTTCTACCTTATGATTTTTTCTTATATTTCATCCATCTTTCCATCTATTTCTTCCTTATGATTTGCTGAATTAACATTTTCTTTCCTCCAGCTTACTTTAGTGTAAGAATACAGTATAAATAACGTACAAAATATGTGTTTATGTTATTGGTAAGTCTTCTAGTCAACAGTGGGTTGTTAGAAGTTAAGATTTGGGAGAATTGAAAGTTATACGTGTATTTTTGTTGTTGTTGTATGGAGGATTGGTGTCCCCAGTCCCCTCATTATTCTAGGGTCAAATGTACATTGTCTTAGGATTGGCTTTTGGGATTACCTAAACTAAGGTCACTACTTTCCTAACAGCTATTCCCTTCTTTCTTGTTTCCATAACGTCAATGTTGCTGTAGTTCCCACCCCTCTTCCCAGTGCCATGGACTTCAAATGAGGCTGGCCCACTCCTGCTTCTGGAAACAGAGTTCTGATTGGTCTAGATAGATCATGGTTCCCCATTCTTCTAGGCATGAGCAAGTGTCTCAATTATTACCAATGTGACATGAAGGAATATCAACTAGGGGACTTTAGAGACACAGAAAGGGTCAGTTGATTTTCAGCCTCTGATTTTTCTTTTTTTTTAAATATGTAGATGAGATGTTGGCACTGTTGCAGCTATCTCACAACAAGGGGAAGTATTGGGAGGACAGAGCCAACACAGGGGAAAGCAGAGCCATGAGAATCCCCCCAAAGAGCTAGAACTCTAATTATACTGAACCTAAAGCTACTCTGTCTTTAGAATTCTTGTTATGTGAAATAATTCTGTTTATTTAAAGCAGTTGAGTCAAGGTTTTTTTGTTACTCTAGGCAGAAAACATCTAATTAATATATTTTTATAAACTAGAGAAAAAAATTGTTAGAATGTCAAGAGGCTGGATGTGGCCACTGAAGCAAAAATTAAGAGCCATGAGGGGTCCAACAGACATTAGGACAAATAGGTCAAGGGCCAGTGGTGGGGGAGGCAGGAGAAGATATGAAATTCAAGTTCACTAGGTAATAATAGTAAACAGCACTAAAACGTACAAACTCCAGAAAAGTGGAGCATCAAGAGCAAAGATTCTTCCAACCTGTCTTCTTTCTCTCCTTCCTTCTTTCAATTGTTATTTACCGAGCACAGTCTATTCCAGTGCACTTCTAGAAATTGGGTATTCTGTGGTGAACAGAAATAACAAGGCCAGAGCCCTTGAGAAACTTGTATCCAGAAGATTCACCAGCAAGTTAGAGTCTATTATTACATTATGGAAAAAAAAAAGTGTACACATGCATCAGCTCAGATCAACTCTGGATACAGTCGAGATGCTGTTTCTGCAGCTCTCACCCACAAATGGAAACCTCCTCCTAGGCTCAAAGGAGACAAAAATGACTTCTGACTCTAGTCAAAACTATTGGTGGGGACGGAGGGACATACATCATCCACAAGGGTACCCGCATAATGAAAATGTATATACTTAACCCTGAATTGCACCCCACAACTTTAAAAAAAAATTTAAAAACTATTGGTGATTAAGCTATGCCAAAGGGGGGGAAAAAGTAAACTCTTCAGAAGGCCACAGTGGAAATTCTGAGAACCAGCTGATATTGGTAAAACAGCCCTCTGGAAAAGTTACTTTTATTTTTTTTAAAATATGGCATAAGATGGACAGTGATGCTTGGCAAATGATTTTTCTCCTCAGGTAAGCAATGGTTTAAGTTGAAGAAGTCAAATAAGATCAACTGAAAAGCTAACTGGAAATCTGAAATAAGTTCTTTCTCGATATGAGAAAATCTGCTGTGATGTCTGCCATGGATTCAGAAAGAATGGCAACCACTCAGATACCTAGTTTCTTTTCGTTTTTCTTTTTCTTTTCTTTTCTTTTTTTTTTTTTTTGAGTTGAAGTCTCATTCCATCACCCAGGTTGGAGTGCAGTGGCACACTCACCACCACCCCAACGTCGACCTGCTGGACTCTGGCAATCCTTCCACCTCAGTCTTCCAAATAACCAGAACTACAGGAGCGCACTTCCACGCCGAGCTAATTTTTGATTTATTGTAGAGATGAGGTCTCGCCAAGTTGCCCGGCCTGGTGTTGAACCCGCGGACTCCGGCGATCCACTTACCTCAGCCTCCCAAATTGCTGGGATGACAGGCTAAGCCACCGAGCCCAGCCAGATACCTCCTTTCAATAGCCTAATTTCAGGAAAAATGAAATAAGGAAAGTCTTGCCTCCTTTTTATCCCTATGGGAGCGCTTATTTTGTAACTGAGAGAAAAACAGAGCAAAGGTACAAAATGATATTTATTTATTTTTCTCCTTGTGATGAAACTTATGCCATTAAAAACTGTGAATCTAAAAGATGGTAGGCACCCATTCCTGAGTTCGAGCAAAAAACCAAATCATTTGACCCGAACATATCTTAAACACAAAGTGCAATATTACTTATACAATTTAAATGTAGATTGAGCTTTATTGTTTATGACCCACTGAGATTTTCCTAAAATGTTTTGCTGAATGTTTATCATTTGTACATTAAACCTGGTAACACCTTTTTTTTGCGCTGACTTGCAGATGGCTGTGCTACTTACTGTTTTTTTGCTTCGCATATGCTGTGCTTTATTTTCAAACATATTAAAAATATCCACTTGTACACATTTATGCTCTACTTTCAAGGCAACTTGCCTGATAATAATGGTATTAAAATGTATAATTTTTGCTAAAAATATTGTGTGTTTCTGAGCGCATTATGAAAGCATAAAGACTAGTTTTTATTCATTTATTTATTCATTCATTCAGAAACATTTGTGGAACACCTATTAATTGCTAGAGCACCAGACTAGAAGCTAGATTTATCACTGCAAGTCTGTTTGTAGCACCTACTTTTCTACTGCAGTCTTATGATGAAGCCAGCACCAAGGCCTAAATAATGAATCAACGCAAGGTCAGATTTAGACACTGAGAGTTTTAAAATGGAAAATACAAGATAGAAATGATCTAGAGAGACTATGAAGACGATGGGAAGACCTGAAGCCAATGATCACAGATGCTAACAAATAGCAACACAAGCAGTGTTTTGTTTGTGTTTGGTTAGTGTGGGTACATTCTCATTGACAGAGAACCATGTTGAAAGCTCTGGGCTCCATCCATTGAGACCAGTTTGTGTCTGAGAGGTCCATCTGGTACATCTACAAAGTACTGTTTTCAACTATCTGAGACTTTACAACTTCATCACAGAAAGCCAATTCCTACACAATCACTGTTTTAATTTTTTCCTATGAAGTTCTACTTGCTTTCCAATCCTGATGTGGAATTCCAACACGACAATAAAGGGTATAATTTGGATTTCTTCTGCCACATGAATCTGTAGTGTTTCTTCTTTGATTCACAACCTGGAAGTTACCTCTGCTAGCTAAATATCTCTCTCCTCTAAGATGTGAAGAGCCAGATATCATACCATCAAAGCCAACAAGTTAGTGAGAGGGAGACTTAAAGACAGTAAAATGTTCCAAATTTTAAAAAGCCCATGTTCTCACCCATTAGCGGACCCTGAACATGTACCATAATACTATAAGAAAGGGCTTGGCAGTGCCAGAATACCGCTGGTGGAGGTGGAGGGGGTGGACAAAACATCATTAAGGGCACCTGATCCCAAACCAGGCGAAGTGGGGACCAAAGGGAGGCCCAAACTCTACATGTACAATGATCACTTGTATATCTAATCCTGAGTTGTATCCCACATCTTTAAAAAATAAAAATAAAAAAGCAAATAAAATAAGTTCACATGAATGTGGAAAGCTTAATGCGATGGGTAGGAAAGACTGGCAGACTAATGTTTAGAGAGTACTGGAATCAAAAGGCAAATCCTGAGCCGGGCTCGGTGGCTCAACCTGCAATCCCGTGCCTTTGGGAGGCTGAGGTGAGTGGATTGCCTGAGCCTGCGGGTTCAAGACCCGCCTGGGCAGCGAGACCTCATCTCTACAATAAATCAAAAAATCAGCCGGGTGTGGTTGTACACGCCTATAATTTCGGCTACTTGGAAGGCTGAGGCAGAAGGATCGCCGGAGCCCAGCAGGTCGAGGCTGCGGTGGCCGGGAGCGGCCACTGCACTCCAGTCTGGGCGACAGAGTGAGACTCCTACTAAAAAAAAAAAAAAAGAGGAAAATCCTGATTCTGCATTATAATTGCTCTCAGAGCTGATCAGTCCCTAGAAAGTGACTTAAGTTAACTACCTCAGAAGGGATATATATGTAAGTCAATTCGTTATTTATGAGAATAGATAACCAAAATCCTTATGTCACCTTTCTCAATCTCAAGGGACTCCTAAAATCCATCAGGAGTTTTCTTGGGGATCATAAACTAAGTATAACAAAAGTCAAACTGTTGACCGGGCGCGGTGGCTCAAGCCTGTAATCCAGCATTTTGGGAGGTCGAGGTGAGAGGATTGCCTGAGCCTGAGGGTTCCAGACCAACCTGGGCAACGTGGCGAGACCTCATCTCTACAATAAATCAAAAAATTAGCAGGGCGTGGTAGTGCAAGCCTGTAGTTCCGGCTACTTGGAAGACTGAGGCAGAAGGATCGCCTGAGCTCAGCAGGTCGACACTGGGGTGACCGTGAGCATGCCACTGCACTCCAGCCTGGGTGATGGAGTGAGACTATAACTCAAATAAATAAATAAATAAATAAATAAATAAATAAATAAATAAACAAACAAATAAATAAATAAGTCAAAGTGTCTTTTATCCAGGCAGTGGCACAGCTTGGTGATCTGATTTGTGCGCTTGTTATCTAAACTCTCACACAAGGCAGGTGGGGCTGTGGATTCATTCCCAAGTCCCAAGTCCTAAGTGTCAAGAATTAACATTGGAATGGAGCTGGGCTACTCCCAGTGTTTAGTTGTATGAAGTAAGTAGAGAGATATCGATAAAGGTTATTCAAAAGGAAAGTCATAATTAAGAAAAGGGGACCATTAAGGGTTGAGCAGACAGGAAGGGGAGTCCAGAGAGGGGCTCAAAATGCTGGGTTAGAGTCAGAGATCTTTTTCTGGGGCACTTATGTGCCTTAAACATAAATCGAGAAAGATCTGTCAAGGGTGCCTAGTAGTTCAGATACATGACACTGGAATTCCATTGACTGGAAACTTTTGTGCTTGCATTGTCTACTGGATAAAAACTGACAGAATTTGCCTCTTGTTTTCCTGATGACTGAAACCTATGCAACCTATGAATCATATTAAATATTAATGTCAAGACTGAAGTTCCAACAATGAGGAGGGGGTCTGACAAGTTAGTCAGTTTTACTGTGCAGTCCCACAAATTGGAGACAATGGATGATGAAATATTTAGTCATACGTTTTCTTAGGAATGTTGAAGATTATAGATAAAATCCAATACAGCGCAAAGATCATCTCGGTTTCAGGATCTACATTTGCTCCTCAGCTACTCTGGAGCTTGATCTCCCGTGCTCTGTGCTGCAGGAAGCTGACTTTTATAGATACGTCCGCTTCTGGTTAACGCCTCTTCTGTCCTCCACCTTTGTCTAGCCAACAAGAACCACTAGCAGAAAGTGAGAAAGTGGAAGAAGGATGAGCTTCTGGCTGCAGGCCTCAAAGACGTCTCAGTTCTCAGGAGCTATTTATGTTCTTTAGAATTATGCTTATTGATATTGGCAACCAAAAAAAATTATATCCATTGATTTTACGATCATATCAGAAATTGAGACTGAAAAAATTGACATTAACTTATTAATTTATTTATTTAAAAAATACCAACAAAGCCATTTTACATTGGCATAAATAGCATGCTTTTGTGAAAAAATAGCTGTATTTTCCCAAACAAATAAATAGTAATAGTAATTAAATCAACATTGTTTTGTATTTTTGCAAATCTCCTTAACCTATGGCTTCATATAAGGCAGTTGGATTTTGAGATCTGCTTCTACATTTAATTTGTTGCAATGTTACATCATGTAGTCCTCAAAAAACTCCATAGTATACTCATGAGAAAATTAGAAAAATAAGGCAAATGATATTTCAGTATTAGTTCGAAAATAGTTATAAAAGATCTTTTTTTTCTTTTCTTTTAATTTTTTTTATTTTAAAGATGTGAGGTACAATTCAGGGTTAGGTATACAAATATAAAAGGTCTTAAGGACCCAGGAAGCCCCCCCAAAAACTACTGGTCAGCCTACTTATGACCCTGGCATTCTCTCATTAGCTCTCTTGCTCTCTCTCTCTTTCTGTTCCAGGTTGCAAGTAGGCAGTGACAATGTTCCCTGATCAAAGTTGCATCTCCTGTTGGGAGGTCAACCTGCAGTTATAGGATAAATGATCCATCTCCTAGCCCTCCTTTCAAATCCAACGGCAATGAAGTTTCCCTGTTTTTGCTAGGCTTGGGTTGCTTTAGCATTCCTGTTGTCTTTTGATGATCTTGCTTTTATTTTTGTAAATAAACTCTTCATTAAACTCTCCTCCGTCTGTGTGTGTGTTTGTGTGCCTGTGGTAGACAGACTCTAAGCTGGCCCTCCATGATCCCAACTCCTGGTATTTGTGCCTTTGTATAATTTTATCCACTTGAGTTTGGGAGGGACCTGTGACTTGCTTCTAATCCACAGAATGTGGTAAAAGTGATGGGATGTCATTGTCATGATCATATATGTTGTATAAGACTCTGTCTTGCTAGCAAATGCATTGTAGAGGCTCTCCTCACTGACTTGATCGAATAAGTGACCATATAGTGAAAAAGGCTATGTGACAGGAGCTGCAGGCAGCCTCTAGCCAACATCCAGAAAGATCCTATGGGAAATGAAATGTGCCAACAATGTGAGTGAACTGGAAAGCAAGTCTTCCCCAGCTGAGTCCCCAGATAAGAACACAGCCTGGCCAACACCTTGATTGCAACCCTATTGAACCTAAAACAGAGAATTTTCCTAAGCCTTCCCCAGATTTCCTGATTCACAGAAACTGTGAGATACAAAAATGCACGTTGTCTTAAGGTACTAAGTTTGTGGTAATTTTTTTTTTTTTTTTTTTT